>NC_085137.1:63355167-63655167 GCF_035046485.1 Aedes albopictus
CAAGATCGCCCAGCAGCGGCTACAATGTGCAGGTTGAGGATCAAGGGCCGATTCTTCAACATTAGCATAATAAACGTGCACAGCCCTCACTCCGGAAGCACTGATGATGACAAAGACGCATTTTACGCGCAGCTCGAACGCGAGTACGACCGCTGCCCAAACCACGACGTCAAGATCATCATAGGGGATCTAAACGCTCAGGTAGGCCAGGAGGAGGAATTCAGACCGACGGTTGGAAAGTTCAGCGCCCACCAGCTGACGAACGAAAATGGCCTACGCCTCATCGATTTCGCCGCCTCCAAGAACATGGCCATTCGTAGCACCTTCTTCCAGCACAGCCTCCCTTATCGTTACACCTGGAGATCACCACAACAGACGGAATCGCAAATCGACCACGTTCTGATTGATGGACGGCAATTCTCCGACATTATCGACGTCAGGACCTATCGTGGCGCTAATATCAACTCCGATCACTACCTGGTGATGGTTAAACTGCGCCCAAAACTCTCCGTTATTAACAACGTACATTACCGGCGGCCGCCCCGGTACGATCTAGAGCGACTGAAGCAACCGAATGTCGCCACCGCATACGCGCAGAATCTCGAGGCAGCGTTGCCGGACGAGGGTGTGCTCGATGTGGCCCCTCTAGAGGACTGCTGGAGTACAATCAAAGCAGCCATCAACAACGCAGCTGAGAGCACTATCGGGTACGTAGAACGGAGTCGACGAAACGATTGGTTCGACGAGGAGTGCAGAGCGGTTCTGGAGGAGAAGGATGCAGCGCGGGCGGTAATGCTGCAGCATGGAACCCGACAGAATGTGGAGCGATACAGACAGAAGCGGAAGCAGCAGACCCGTCTCTTCCGGGAGAAAAAGCGCCGCCTGGAAGAAGCGGAGTGCGAGGAAATGGAACTGCTGTGCCGTTCACAAGAAACACGCAAGTTCTACCAGAAGCTCAACGCATCCCGCAAAGGCTACGTGCCGCAAGCCGAAATCTGCAGGGATAAGGATGGGAGCCTCCTGACGGACAAACGTGAGGTGATCGAAAGGTGGAAGCAGCACTTCGACAAGCACCTGAATGGCGAAGAGAATGTAGGCACGGAGGACCAAGGCAGCGGAGGAAATGACTATGTTGGTGCAGCAGAGGACGGGAACGAACCAACTCCCACGCTGAGGGAAGTTAAGGATGCCATCCACCAGCTCAAAAACAACAAAGCGGCTGGTAAGGACGGTATCGCAGCGGAACTCATCAAGATGGGCCCAGAAAAGACAGGTGGCCAATGTCTGCATCGGCTGATAGTCAGGATCTGGGAAACCGAACAGCTACCGGAGAAGTGGAAGGAAGGGATAATCTGTCCCATCCACAAGAAAGGCGACAAGTTAATGTGTGAGAACTTTCGAGCGATCACCATTTTGAATGCCGCCTACAAAGTGCTATCCCAGATCATCTTCCGTCGTCTTTCACCTAAAGTAAATGAGTTCGTGGGAAGTTACCAAGCCGGTTTCATCGACGGCCGGTCGACAACGGACCAGATCTTCACCGTACGGCAAATCCTCCAGAAATGCCGTGAATACCAGGTCCCAACGCATCACTTGTTCATCGACTTCAAAGCGGCATACGACAGTATCGACCGCACAGAGCTATGGAAAATTATGGACGAGAACAGCTTTCCCGGGAAGCTGACTAGACTGATAAGAGCAACGATGGACGGTGTGCAGAACAGCGTAAGGATTTCGGGTGAACTATCCAGTTCATTTGAATCTCGACGGGGACTACGACAAGGTGATAGACTTTCCTGCCTACTATTCAACATCGCCCTGGAAGGTGTTATGCGACGAGCCGGGCTCAACAGCCGGGGTACGATCTTCACGAAATCCAGCCAATTTGTATGTTTTGCGGATGACATGGATATTATTGCTAGGACATTTGGAACGGTGGCTGAACAGTACACCCGCCTGAAACGTGAAGCAGCAAAGGTCGGACTGGTGGTGAATGCGGCTAAGACAAAGTACATGCTGGTAGGTGGGACTGAGCGAGACAGGACAAGCCTTGGCAGCAATGTTACGATAGACGGGGATACTTTCGAGATGGTAGAAGAATTCGTCTACCTCGGTTCCTTGCTAACGGCTGACAATAACGTGAGCCGTGAAATACGAAGGCGCATCATCAGTGGAAGTCGTGCCTATTATGGGCTCCAGAAGAAACTGCGGTCAAAAAAGATTCACCCCCGCACCAAATGTACCATGTACAAGACGTTAATAAGACCGGTGGTTCTCTACGGGCACGAGACGTGGACGATGCTCGAGGAGGACATGCAAGCACTCGGAGTTTTCGAGCGACGGGTGCTAAGGACGATCTTTGGCGGCATGCAGGAGAACGGTGTGTGGCGGAGAAGGATGAACCACGAGCTCGCTGCACTTTATGGCGAACCCAGCATCCAGAAGGTAGCCAAAGCCGGAAGAATACGGTGGGCAGGGCATGTTGCAAGAATGCCGGACAACAACCCTGCAAAGTTGGTGTTTGCTAACCATCCGGTTGGTACAAGAAGGCGTGGAGCGCAGAGAGCACGATGGGCGGACCAGGTAGAGCGTGATCTGGCGAGTGTTGGGCGTGACCGACGTTGGAGAGCTGCAGCTGCAAATCGAGTATTATGGCGGCAAATTGTTGATTCAGTTTTATCATGAATTTGATGTTAACTAAATAAATGAATGAAACGTAATGCCCTACCACAATGAAATATCTCAATGAAAACAAGTTTTGGATGTTGAATCTGAAGCTGTTATCGAATCATTCTTTATATTGGCGATTAAATCAACGCACGCCACCGGAACAGCATTAGCATCGTGGATCAGGAGTAACAGAATCCGAAGCAGATATGATTAATCAATCTCCAGATCGTAAGTTCAAACCTACATCACTACAAAAATCAGCCAAAAAGTTACCCTAGCACCGGCTGGAATATGGAAGGACGATGAAGCGGGGAAGCAGGCTGATAGAACGAGAAGCAGACGTCAATCTATTTTTGTTTTTTTTTTTTGCTCGACGAGGCGTTACGCTTCTTTGACATTTCGTCACGACGTTCCTGAAGGGATAGCACTAAGGCAGCCCGTTATTTTGCCAAAACCTGCTGTAAGGTAGCACTATAGGCGCATATACGGCTAATTAGCATTAAACGCCTTGTCGTAAAGGCTACTATAATGCCGAAGGAATGCTATTTTAAATGCTTACTGGTTACTTGGGTTTTTTTTTGACTTGGTCAACAGTGGACGGGAGAGGTGAGAAACGTTGGACCATGCCATGGTTGGAAGCATTCCTTGGGTGATACGAACGGCAGGGTTAAGATTAGTTGGTATATATATCTTCGTCAGGCGATGAATCTCTGCGACCCGACTGGATATGAAAACGTTTCAGGTATTCGAACTGTATTTGATCCAGTAAAGTGCAACGGCTGAGTCGGTCCTAAACGTGACTAGTGCAGACTCGTTAGTATTTGTCGGTAAGAATCCCTAGGAATGCTGCACAGAGTTTCAGCCGTGGAATCGACTGTTTGCGAAGCAATACCGGCGACACGAGACTTCAACCTTAGGAGATGCGAATGAAGCTGCCCTTGATGGTCCAATGAAACGATGTGGACGTAGCATCCTAAGCTCTTTTGCAATGCGTTGCTGAACCAGTGAATAAAGCTTTAGCATTGTGTGTTCCAGAGAACTCTTCAGCAGAACTTCCAACTGGTGGAGTCGTTTGATGTCAGCACGGTACTTTCTCTACCATGCAGACACTTCTACATGCTCAGATTCCCAGGACAGGTCTGCTGCCCGTATTATCACGAGCGATCGTTCTCTTAAAGTGGTCTCCACAGAACTTCTTATCTGGAATGAGTGCTTAACCGTCATTGAAGTTTTCAAATTGCCACAAAAGCTGGAGCTGAGTATCGAGCCTGTCTTTGGCGCAGATGTGACAGATCTGTGGTTCTGTTGCTTCAGTCGTTTACTGCCCTAGCTTCCCACAGAGGCTGTACCCATTCCAAGCACTGTTTTCTGTAGCGTTAGATATCCAAAAGCGAGCGAGATGCAATCGTGCTCGAGAAGATCGGAGGTCCGATAATGATGTCCACATCTTCGCTGTAGTTGGACTGCAGATCAGCGAGAAAGAGATTCCTTGGGATTCTCCTGTGAACGACGTCGACGATGTGGTTAGGCGGTGAGACGGTAAGCTTTGGCAGCACGAGGCAGTCCAAATGAGCGGTAAAGGTTTCAAAACGAGAAGTAATCGATAGTGTCAATCTTTCAAATCGACGAGACAAGTAGTGAGGCAATGGCGAGCTCCTCCACCGGAGAGCTTTCGACCAGATTCGGAACGAAGTGCTACATTTGGCATGATTACGAAGTGTTTGCTTCAGCGGTCGACGAGGTCCCTGTTTTTTTCCCGGTGTTTATGCGAGTTTTCAAGTATGTTTTAACAACTTATGTTTACACGTATGCGATTGTATTCATGCACCAGTGCGAGTTAAAGCACCAAGTGGATTGGTTTTACATTATTGAATTTCGCTCGCATGCTTATGCGGATAAGTTATGTTCATCACAATAAAACAAAAAAATATCTTTTTTGCGTCTAAATCATGCCTTCCATGAGCTGACTTGTATTATTGTATGTTATACGATTGTACTCTATACGATTATACGATGTAATGTGATCCTTATGCGATTTCTGGTTATCTGGAACACACATACATCATCTCTGAGTGGACCTAATGTGATGTTTTAAGCACGTGACTATGACGCCGAGGACCTGGGATCGAATCCCACTCCCAAATAGTTCACTGCATGTGGGTTCTTTCTTCGGAAGGAAAGTAAAGCGTGGGTCCCAAGATGAACTAGCCTAGGGCTAAAAATCTCGTTAAAACAGATAAAAAAATCTCTATTTGTCAAACTGAGTTAATTGTCGCATGTGATTCGCCCCTCCTTTAGACACATGTACCAACGCAGTACTATTATTCGCACCACTTCTAAAACAAACTACATATAACAAAACCAACAGAAGCAAGCCTTCATTCAGCGTAAAACCTAGAGCTTCATTGGAACAACTTGCAGTTCGTCTCGATTTTGGCGCTTCGTTATTAAACGACTTAATATTACAGCCCAAGGCAACTTTCATAATTTTCCGCCATAATTACTCCCACTTGCAGTCATGGAACGATGCAAGAGCAAGAGAAGATGCTGTGCCAATGATCAAGCTCGACGACGGCGACGACGTCGAAGACGACGGTTGTATTTACGGTGGCTGCTCGCTTGAGCGATGATGACGCCGCCACTCTGCCGTCGCCGCCGCCTGAACTTTACGACTACGATGGCAGACTTGCCTTGCTTCAGTGTATTCCTCGGAAGAGGTATTAACTGGGAGCGAAGCTGATGAATTTTCGCACCCAAGTCGTGGAAAGCTTGCGCTACACACGCCACCAGCTATGCTTTGGCGATAACTGGCAGCAGGCTGTCAGTGGCGAGCGCACTGAATGAAGCGAGGAAAATTGCATGGCTTCGAGATTTCCTGGCAGCTCGCTTCGTCGCCGTCGTCGTCGTCGTCGTCAGGCAGGGTTACGTCGATGGGATATGACTGCGGTCGATAGGATGCTGATGCGGTTCGGTAATGCGCTTTGTGCTTTTCCGAGTCGCTGCCATGAGACTGCTGCTGTCGGAGCACGATGGTGAACTTGGGTCTTAATTAAAGGAAAAAGAAAAATTGCTGAAATGAGTCGCTACTTAATCACATTTTTCTACAAAACTTCCAAAAAAACGCTCTGAATTCTTTAAAAACAGGACAAGTGTATTCATCATGCAAACAGACTAGAGAATTACTCTCAGGTGGCATGTTCCCACCAATCCAAGCCCAATTGAACCACAGTGCCCCATCCACTTCGATGGTTGACGTCAACGGCGATAAAAGTACAATGTAATATACGAGGAGGGTGAATCTCAGCTCGGCCTAGAGTGAAGCGCAGGAAAATGCCATGATGATGATGAGTGCCCCTGGCGACTGATGGCTCCCGATTCTTGATGAGAGAAAATGTTTCCCACAGATGGATGGCGCGGTGGTGGTTGATGAAGTATTTGCTAAGTGGCAAATACTTAGCACGGTGGAATAGTGAGATCTCGAGAGTCTCCGTAAATTAGTTTATTAAACGAAATTATTGAAGCTGCGAAGTTGGTAATAATTTCTGTAGTATCGTTTAAACAAATGGTGCCTTTGGGTTATGAGAAGAGATCAAAGCGGGTTGTCTTGGATACATTTTCACGGTTCTAAGATAAGTCGGAGGGTTGGATTTTTAAAAGTGTACACACTCAAAACAGATTTGCGGGCTCGGCAAAAACGCGCACAGCCGTCTGCTCAGTAAAACTATCAGCTGATATCCCAGCAAAAAGTGACATTTGTTAGCTGACTCTCAGCAAAACGATTGCCGAAGCTCAGCAATGAACTGTCAAAATTACTGAGATCTCAGCAAAATTGTTGTTTGCTGATTACTCGGCTGTGCAAATCTCGGCAAAAGAATGGAAAATGCTGATATCCCGGCAATCTGAATTAAGTGTGTAGGTAGGAGAATATGAATAATCTCGGAGAAAGTGTCTTAGGTCCTGCCTCCCACTTACTACACCCAAACCTTATTTTACGTCCACTATTGGATTAGCGAAAATAAATTCTACCGACAAAATAATGATCAAAATACACATTTTTATGTTTTTGTACACTTCGCACAATCACGAAGATGTTTTAAAAAATATAAAACTGTTGAGTTTGCTAATTGTCTTAGCGGTAGAATTTTTTGTCGCTTAGCCAAGCATGGACGTAAAAAAAGGACGAGGTGTACTTCTCAAGTTCTTTTACAGAAGTTGTACTTTCATTACATTCTGATTTCTATGATTAAATACAACCCAACTCCAAATAAGTGAAAGAGACTATAACTACTCAAAAAGAGTAGAGAAGAGACATTCAGATAACATGACGGCTTACTACAGATAGTTTTAGTAATCTCAATTTGTTGCATTTTTATTTTACGCATCTACATGAAGTCTCACTCTGGGTCAAGAATCATTTTGAAGGGAAAAATCTGTAGGAAGCGATCTATTTTTTTTTTTTCAATTTTAACATACTCATGCCCCTTGTGATATATTTTCCCATTATACACATGATACTATCCCCTTCCCTTCACATGGAGTAATCCTCGTGGGAATTCCGGGTAAACTTCTCGGAGAAATCCTGTCACATGTAAGATGCCGGAAAGAATCCAAGGGAAATCTCTACAGGAATTTCTGAAGGAATCATAAAAGCAATATTCGAAAAAATCCCCAAAACCGCAAATAAACCTAGAGAAATCTAGGTAGGAATCCCGAAAAGATTCCTGAAAAAAAAACATGGAAAGAATCTCACAAAGATTCATCGAAAGAAGCTCGGGAGAAATTTTCCTCCACGGCGAAATTTCAAGAGGAAATCCGGAAAGAAGTAATAAACAAATTTCGGGAGAATGTAAAGATTCTTAAAAGAATCATGGCGAAATCCCAACTCAGATGGCAACTCTAGAAGAATACCTGTAATAATGACTAATGGAATGCTGCTAATCAACGAGAAAATCCAAAACAACGACTGATCGAAGGAATCCCAGGAGGAATTCCTGAAGGAATCTCAGAAGGAATCTATGGAGGAAACAGATGAGAAGTCCTTGAAGGAATCCTTATAAAATCTTGGAGTAATTCATGAAAGAATCTCATAAGGAGTCTCTATCAATGTCTTGGGAGAACCCCTGGGAGAGATTTCCAAAAAAAAAATATAGAGGAATCATTGAGGAGAAATCTCGAGCGAAATAAATGGAGAAATTCCAAGAGAAATCTCGAAAAGAATATCTGAAGAAATCCCTTAAGGAATCCCAGGAGGAATCTTTATAGAAATCTTGGGAGGAATCCTTTAAGAAATTACAGGTAAAATTCCGAAAAGATTCCGAAGATCAATCTTTAAAGAAACCTCCAAATAAATCACAGAAAAAAAACTCTTAAAGAGTCCTGGAATGAAACCCTGTGAGGATCTCTGAAGGAATATTTAAACATTCACTGGAGGAATCGCGAAGGCATACCTGAATAAATCCAGGAAGAATCGCCATAGGAACCCCTAAATCAATTCTGGGATTTAAACCTGAGAAAAAAAATCGGGAAGAAATTCTGGAAAAAATCCTTAGAAGTATCACGGAAATAATCCATCGAAGAATCCCTGGACTAATTTAGCGAGAAATCAATGATGGATTTTTTGAGAAATTCTTGATGGAATGCTAGAAAACACCCTGAAGGAATCTCAGGTAGAATTTTGTAGGGAGCCCAGAAGAAATACCTATAGAAATCCCTATAGGAATCCCAGGAGAAAACAGTTGAGGATTTCGGGAGGAATAACTGATGTAATGCCAGGAAATATCCCTTGAAAGGAATCCCGGAAGGAATCAATGACAGAATCCTTGAATAATTCCCTGAAAGAATCCCTGGGTCTCCCGAGAGAAACTAATTCATGAATTCCAGGAGGAATTTCTGTAACAAGCCCGAAAAAATAAAACACCTGAAAGAATAAAAAAAAAGAAAACCCGAAGGATTTCCGGAAGAAACAAATGCAGGAGTTCTGAAGGGGATTCGTAATGAAATACTAGGATGTCTCCGTGAAGGAATGCCAGGAAATTCTCAAAAGGAATCCAGGGAGAAATGCAGCGAGGAATTACTAATGGGATGCAAGAAACGCCCCCAAAAGAATCATGGTAAAACAGAATCCCGGGATGAGTTCTACCCAAGTAACATCGATGCTGTAGTCTTATTGCATGCAGATATACGGTGTATTTAGAGCAACCATTACTTTGCATGAACTCTTAAGGTTGTGGAAATGGTAATTATGCGACTGATTTCAGATTATACCAGTATAATCGTAATTTGATTCTATAATTGCCCATTTCCACTTTAAATCAACCTTAAGTTTGCATGTAAAGTTATGATTGCTCTAAATACACCCAATATCAGCATGCAATAAGGGTTCAACATCTCGGTTATTTTGGTAGTTAGAATGTCAAGTACGTGGATGTGTAATATCCCGGAATATATCCCTGAAGAAATCTCTGGAAAATTCTTAGAGGACATGCGGCAGAAACAAATGAAGGAGTGTCGGAAGGAATTCCTGATGGAATACTAGGACATATTTCTGAAAGAAATACCGGAAAACTCCGAGAAGGAATCCCGAGGAAAATCCAGACAGAAATCCCTGATGGAATGCCGGGAAATTTCCTAAACCCCCGAAGATTTTCCTGAATTCCGAGGGAATACCCGAAGAGGATTCAATGAAGCAATCTTATGTGGAATTTCTGATAGAGGGAATCCCTGAAGGAATCCTGGGAAATAAATAAAAGAGTCCTGAAACAAATCCAAGAATAAAAACCGGGAAAAGTCTTACAAATAATCTAGGAAGAATTTCCTGTAGGAATTTCGGGCGGAATGCATAGAGTAATTCCAAAAGGATTCAATGAGGAATCCCGTGAGGATTTCATGCAGGAATAAAATAAGGAAGCCTGCAGAAATCCATAAATGAATCCTGTAAGAAAACAGCGTTCCGGGGCAAACCTTGAAAGAATCAGCTAGCGAATCTGGGAAGCGAATTTTGAAGGAAACCTGGTAAAAGTTAATGCAATCACGAAAACCTGGGAAGAATTCCGAAAGAAATTCGTGGATAAAGCCTTGACGAAATATCGGAATGCCGAAAAAAATAGGCTAAATACTGGGGGATACTCCGAGAGAAATCTCTTAAAATAGTTCAGGGAGAATTCAATAGAGGAACCCCGAGACTGATGGGATGCCGGAACCGAAGGGATTTCAGAAAGAATCTTTGGAAGAAGCGACGCAATCCCTGGTGGAATTTCTGATGATTTTTTTTTAATGGATTCCTTTGAAGATTCTTAAAAAAATCTAACATAAAATAAAGGAATCGCAAGAATACTTTTGAAAGAATCTTCGAAGGAATCCATGAAAAAAATACTGGAGCGACTTCTTGAGGAAGAACTCATTGGTGGTATTTTCTGAAGAATATCTAAACACCTCTGAACTGACTGCTTGTAAAATTCCTTCCAGGAAGGGTGTTTTAAGGAGGTCTAGAGCAGCGTCTGAAGTTTAAAAACATTTCTTTGATATTTTCTTAAGGAAGCTTTGGAGGCATTCCTTGATGAATCAATGGAAGATTATCTTAAGAAACTCTTGGATGAAATTTCGAAGGATTTGATAAAGATATCTTTGAAAAATAAAAATAAGAAGCCCTTGAAGGTATGTATTTCTTAATATACATGATTTTCTGGACAATTGTTTCGGGGGGAATCCTCGGAGGAATTTCAGGAGAAATCTCTATAAAAATTCTTTCCTACAGAAACTGTGGAGGTTTTCTTTAACTAATTATTCAAAGAATTTCTGAAGAATCCTTGGGATATTTTCTAAATGAATTATTGAAGGAACCTTTGTAAGATTTTTAGAAAGAACTCCTAAGAAAATATATAATATAAAATATGTGAAAATGTTTCAAAATGATCTACGGTTTTTTCTTAAGAAACCCCTAGAATAATTTCAAGTGAAGTCTCCAGAGATATTGCTGAACAAAAAAATGGCAGGAATATTTCATAATTGCAATGCTTAAGATTTATTTGGAATTATCATGAAATAATTTGAAGAAGTTTTCCTGAATTATTTCCTAAGTAAAGCACTAAAGAATATTTCCGAAATTTTATGAAAGAATTCTCGGAAGAATTTCTGAAGGAATCCCTTGAAGATTTTCTGACAAAATCCTTGGAGGAAATTCTTTGTGGTCCCATGGGAGATTTTCCAAATGATTTTTAAATAAAAAGTTCTAAAGAAATTTTGAGACTAATTTCAAAAGCAATCCCGGGAAAACTTTCGAGAAGGAATTTGGGAAGTAAATTTCTAATGATTTTTTTTATCAAACTTTAAGAAATATGGAAAAATATGAAAAAACTTCTGAAAAAAACTTTGGAGGAGTTTCTGGGGAAATCTTTGATAGATTTTGTTTCCGAAATCTGTGAAGTTCATATTTTTTTTTTCAAATGATTTCCTAAAAAAATCGCAGGAGGGATTTCTTAAAAAAAAAAACATGAAGGCATTTTTCGGAAAATTCATGAATGGTTTTCTTGGGAAATCCTTGGAGAAATTTCTAGGAAAATCGCTGCTGAAATTTTTAAATGATTACCTTGAAAAGTTTCTGTAGAAATTGACGAAGAATAAGTATAAAGAGAGTTCGACTGTTGTGTTCTATAGAGCCACTATTTTCGGCACCGTAGTTGTGGGGAATTAAAACGCCAGTTTTAGATTTTTCCCATCGTATCGACTCGTGTTAGAGTCTTCTTCGGGGGATAATTCTAGCTATTCGGTTTTCGTTAGGGGTGACTTACAACTGTCGGTGTCTGAACTCTTAAACGTTGAATATTTTGATATCATTATCCCCTGAAGAAACTCTAACAAGAGTCGAAACGTTGGGAAAAAATCTAAAACTCTCGTTTTAATTCCCCAAGACTGCAGTGCCGAAATTAGTAGCGCTATTGACGAAGGAGTTTTTGAAAACAAATCATCGATGATGTAGGTAGAGCAAACACAAATAGTTTTTTTTTAATCCTGGCGAGCATGAGAATATTGAAAAACGGTGGTGATTTTCTTATACATATGCAAAACAAGCGAAAAATCCTATTTTTTTACAGATATAGAGGTGCAAAAATTGAAATAATAAAATTGCCTAGATATTTTCACCGATTATTGCTAAAGTGCAAAAAAAAATAAAAAATCAGAAATATTCTAAGGCAATTTCCTCAATTTACTATCGATACTGCTATACGCCGCCTTGAAGTTGTTAAACAAGTTGAGGCCTGGTATTCATGGAATTTTTGGAGGATTTGCCGCACGGTAAATATTTGGTTGGTAGTCAAGCGGCTGAAAGACAACGGAAATGATCTGGGATAGCACTTTTTAAATAAAATACACTACACCGTCTTCAACCAGAGATTGCACAGACTGAAAGATTACTAACATGTGATAACGGACAACACACGAAACACCCAGTGGCCCAAAGGAGAATTTTCCGTTTGATGAAAAGTTTTCACCGACTGAAGCGGGAATCAAACCCACACTCCGAGGCTTACGTTACGCCTAGACGACTGAAGCCGCTAACCGCACGGCCACGAAGTCCAACTTGTCACTTGAACCCTGTCTTCCACTTCTCCGATAGCTGTATGACCTCCATGATCTGAATTGTTAGACAATGCAGGCAGATGGCCAACTTTTTAGGCCCATCTTGATGAGTTAAGGATCACACTGTTGGAAGGAGATTCTTATAAACCCGCGGATTTCGCGTAAGTGTCTCTACTTACGGGTCCGTCACACCCCCTTTTGGCCCTTCATACAGTGGTATGTTTTATTCAGAGCGGTAATGAAATTTATTCTTCACTGTTAAGAGGAACTGCATGCAGAGCAAGACTCAAGCTAGGATGGTGGCTACCTACTAGCGTGGGACACAAAAAGACATTTTATTCCTGTACACTTTTTGAGTTCCATTTTTTTTTTTTTTTTGTGGCTGTACCGTGGCGGTCGCTGGTACCGTACATTGATTTATTTATTTATTTATTTCGTCAATCATAACGTAGACTA
Organism: Aedes albopictus; assembly: GCF_035046485.1. Classification (NCBI taxonomy): domain Eukaryota; kingdom Metazoa; phylum Arthropoda; class Insecta; order Diptera; family Culicidae; genus Aedes; species Aedes albopictus. The sequence continues at coordinate 63,367,870 of NC_085137.1, forward strand.
CATATATACTTAAGGCTGTATCTATATCCTATTGTTTCTTAAAGAGTTGAAATATTTCCTCAAATTTGTTCGTGATATGGTCAAATCAATTGATACACAGTGCTGATTATAAAGAGACATCATTCGATTCAAAGGACTAAATTTGGCATAATCTCTTCGATGATTGTTTAAAGCAAATAGATTTCTATTTCTCAATTGTCTAGTTGGAGCATAAAAATTTATACACGATAGTAGATTTGCCGAGTCAATGCGTTGCGATACAATATCATTTACAAATGAGAGATGATTTTGGTCCCATATCAACTGTGCAAAATTTCAGATCGATCGGAGAAACTATATTTTAGCGCCAGCCATTTTAAGTTTTCATACGATTTAGCATGGGGAAAATCACTTTTCCAAAGAAAAATCGCCACAGGTTGCCCCTTAACCCCTAAAAATAAATCGATGAATGATTTCTGTTGGAAATTTTACAAGGAACCAACTCTCCGAAGACCGCAAAACGATCTGAGGCATGTGAAAAAAGTTATTGACTGAAAACCGAATGGCATGCAAACGCTGTTTAACATGTTAGGAATAACAATAAATAATAAAATCTTGTTATTTTATCGATCGGGTGAACCCTAATAACTATTTCCACGAACGTCGCATCCATTTGCTTTCTTCAGAGGTCTGATTCCTAGTAAAGTTTTCTACAGAAATCATTCGTCGACTTATTTTTAGGGATCTAGGGGTGACTCTTTGCGATTTTTCTTTGCAGGAGTAATATTTCCCCATAGTAAATCGTATGAAAAACTAAGAATGGCGGGCGCTAAAATATAGTTTTTCCGATCGATCTGAAATTTTGCACAGTTGATAGGGGACCAAAGTGGAACTCAAAAAGTATACAGGAACTTGAGTTTTTTCATTTTTTGTATTTTCCCATATAAACCGTGTACCAGGCTACTACCTACATACCTACATACATATCTTGATGAGTTAAGCTCCAATGCTATCCTTTGCTTCCTAACTTCTCTCAACCGTGGTTTTTGACCCCTACTCTACGTAATCAATACGTCGTAATGCTGCTTCCATCTGTTCTGCACCCTACTTTCATCCGTCAAGATGCTCCCGTTCTGCACATTTCGGCTGGTGGCACCAATACTTTGAACTTCTGGTAAAACTATGATGTTTCTTGTGAACGGCACAGCAGTTTCATTTCTTTACACTCGCAGGGAGATTTACTAGTTCCCCGTTCTTTTATATGGCCCCACGTTCTGCCTAGTCTCATTCTGCAGCGAAACTAAGTTCTCATCAGTTTAAAGCAGTAATATCCATTGTTCGCTACTGCAGATGGAATTTAAATTATACATCTTTGTTAGGATTGGTCCGGCCAAACATTGTTTGACCGAATGCCATTTGGTCGAATGCCTTCCTATTTGCGGCTAAACCAACAGAGTCGAAGTTTTACTTATTTCCAAAAATTAGGCTGACGTTAGTGAGAAATGAACAAATTGATGTGCAATTTGCGGAAAAGTTATTGCGCATTTCCCACCCCACTGTATCCCTTTCGCAGTTAGTACAAGTGCGGGATCGTGGATAAAACTGCAATTTTGTATCGAATCGTTTCGATGTCTTCTGCGCACTTATTCAGCACCTTATGCGCAGTGCATCAGTGCGCAGAAGACATCGACACGATTCGATGCAAAATCACAGTTTTTTTTTTCACGATCTTGCACTTATACTAACTGCGAAGGGGTTCAGTGGGGTGGGAAATGCGCAATACTAATCTAGTCCTATCGTTGAGATTCGAACTCACGACTTCTACGACAGGTGCGTTACCACTACACCACGAGAAGATTCGAAGTTGCAGTGATTTTGAATCCAAATCAAAAGCACGTGGTTCTCTTTTTGCAGATCGCGCTTCTTTCGAATGAATTGGATGCCCATCCTGAGCACTACGTATCTAATGCATATGTAAAGCCGAGACGACAATTTTCAGTCAATTTACCAACCAAACGTTTTATAAATATCCCAAAACACGCACATTACTCTTCAGTAGTTCCATTCAAAAGCCTGAAGGATTCACAAATTTATGTTCCATAAATCTTAGCATCCATTCCGTACTCTGCATATTTAGTTCAGAAAAATCCCGGCAAGCATCCTCTTTTGCCTGCAGAAGCCCAGAGAGAAAAAAAAATCAACAACAACAAATCTTCTGCGATCCTCCCCAAAATCCGAAAACTATTTACACACTCACACCATATCGCTTCCGGAGGGAAAACCACGCGTGGCGGCACACTAGGACGCCAACGACGACGTCAACAACATCTCCGTTGACTGTCGGAAACCGGTAGCTTTAGCTAGCTGGTAGTGGCTCCCTGCGAAAGAAAAAAAAAACTCGTTTGCGACTAAATGGCTCGGCAAATGGAAAATGTTTCCATATCTCCGGCGATGCTGCTACTGGCTTGGTTGCACTTGGCGTCCTCCGCATTGATGGCGGTTTCGGAGGAAAACGAATCCCCCTTCTTTCTCGTGCCAACCGGCGAAGGACGGTTGCGTGTTGGCTGCGTACACAGTAAAAACTATGGGCACTTTCACTTCACGAAAAACGGAAGAGTAACATATCACAAATCAGTCTAATTAGTTTCGACGAAAAACCATGTTCTGACATTATCTGCCCATCTTTTAACTAAATCGTTCGCTGCGTTGAGAGTCTGCAAAAGCTTTCGACACACCAACCAGTACAGTATAGTTGGTTTATTGTTTGACTAACGTCGCTTCTGGTTAATGGGCAATGACGCATCATTTACAGTTGCATTAAACCTCCGCATATCATTCCGATCCAAGCTTTATGTGTTCCACTAGTTATTATCTAAAATCTTCTATATGAATATCTCCAAGTTTTTTAAATGTGTACCACCGTATCCGACGAAACAGATGCTGCTGCTGCCACCGCCATTTCAGCCAGCTTGGCGGCGGAAAAACTGTCCAAAACGACAATAGCGGCGGCGCGGTTGGTTTGCAATATACGTTTTAAAATGCAGCGAAAGTAGTTTTCGGGAGGAAAATAATTACTATAAATCATGGCGATAAAACTTTTCCTCACCCATCGTCGTCGGCGTCCTTATGGATGTCCAACTAAAGAGCGAGTGGTTGTTGGCTGGAATTCCACGGTTGTCTCAAGGGAGGAGGGATGTTGGTTGCTGGCGCTGAGCTTTTTTCTGCCGCAATCTCATCGCTTGGAAAATTATCCCTTTCCGCTTTTTTTTTTCTTCTGGGATGATCCGAGGGCGGCTGACGTGTGCGAGCGCATTTCCGCACGAAGTAAAAGCTATTTTGCGGCAAGCAAGGCCGGATTCTTTTCCTCCATTTACGGAAGTATTTCGGAGAGGACTAGTTTATTAGCGTTCGTACTTTTGGAGTGGTGGAAACGGCAGCCTAATTATTGCACTCATAACCAATAGAAACGCTCCATAGTAAATCAAAAAGCGCTCCATAAAGAATGAACATGTGTTCCATGAAAATGTGCAATGTTACCAATAAATAATTGGAAACGTTCCATATTTTATAGAAAATGTACCGATAGAACATACACTTTTCTCATTAAAAGTGCAATTTTGTACCAATAAATAATACTAACATGCTCCATAATAAAATGTAAATGCTCAACAAAAAATTCTACCCATAGTTAATTGAATATTGCTCCACAGAAAAATTTAAATTGCACCAAAGAAAATAGATGAATGCTCCATAACTATTACCAAACTCAACCATATAAAATATAAATTGCTCCATGAAAAAAATGTAATTCTCCATAGATAGCATATTGGCAAAATTTAAATTCGGCAGTGCCGAATTGCTTGACATTGCACTACTTCAATGGTGCAGATGTTTAAATTTATGAATAATTTTCAATATTTTATGGAGCAAATTATATTTTATATAGTGCAATTTGATAATACTTTTAGAGCATTTATCTATTTTCTATGGTGCAATTTCAGTTTTTATGGAGCAATTTAAAATTCTGCGGATCAATATTTTGTTTACTAGAGGTACAATTTTATTTGCTTATGGAGCATTTGCATTTTATTATGGAGCATTTGCACTTTTAATAGGGGGATTCACTTAACGGCGTAAACTGATTAAACTGATTAAACGTCGCGATCACCAAGGCAATCTTTGATTATTTCATTTGCAATTTCATGAAACATTTCAAATAAGCAGAAAATCATGGCTTACGCAGCAATTTAATCTGTTTAGTGAGTACCCCTAATGAGAAAATTTTATGTTTTACCGCAGAGGTTACCAAACTTTTTGCCATCGCGGCGCCTTTTCAAATTTCCAAAAATGTCGCGGCGCACCAAAGTCTTTCACAAAGATGTTTTAATTTTATTACAACTTTTACTTCAAAATTTCAAAGGCAAAATCGTGAAATACTTCTTACATAATGTTTTCTTAGAAACCAGAAAAAAACCAAACTATCTAAATTTGCTTATTTTTTTTTAATTTCCCAATGAAAGCTCAAATATTTTCCGGACTTCAAAAACCATGTTGATTTCATCGTAGAAATACGCATAAATAAGCAAACCAAATCTCACATGTACAGGTAGAACAAACTGTTGATTTCTAATAATTCACCCACAAATTCTAAAGCCTTTGCAATAATTAAAGAATTCCAATTGAATTAAAATACTTAATCAAAGTTTTATTTTTTTTTGCGGAAATTGCTCAACAACACTTTCAAATATTTTTGGTAAACTAAGACACATAAAGAGAAGTAAGGAACCTGCCAAGTGGGCTTTGATTAAACTTTATGAATTTGAACTTCATCGCTTGGCGCCGGAGTGGCCATATATGGCCATAGTGATGAAACCGAGCATAACAAGCTTGTTCGAGTTCAACGTGGTTCCGGCAGTACTGGTGAAACAGTCCGGTTCCAAAAGGCACAAATTTGATGGCACAAAGTCCCAAATGGAGCATAACGTGATTCTGGAGCCGGCCTTCTGAGGGGCAGTAACTATTCTGAAAAGAACGTTAATAAGGTCCTTGATATAGAACTTTGGACGACATTGTATAGTAAAATCAAAAACTAATCTGAAGCATTCGGTGAATGGACACTAGTTTTACTAAGCAATAAATAATTAAGGGTGTTCCACAATTCAAATAATAAATTTTTTCCTCTTTTTTCGTCACAACACAAAAACCTGCGGCGCACCTGAGAAAGGTTCACGGCGCACCAGAGCGCCGCGGCGCACAGTTTGGGAAGCACTGTTTTACCGGTACATTTTTTACAAAGTTTGGAATGTTTTCTATTATTTAAGGGTAACATTGCATATATTCATGGAACATATGGTCATCCTTTAAGGATCACTTTTTTGTTATGGTTGCAATAACCTTTTGCCGGGTGGAATCGCAGTGCGGAATCTTTTATTCTGATTGAGAATCGTTCTTGGGATTTGTTACAAAGCGTCTGCCGAAAACATCCATTTCTATCATATTTTTGTAAAGTATTTTTTTTTATTTAAATAGATTTAATAGTGTTTTATTTAAATTAGCTTTATTTAAATAGCTACAATTATTTTGTTTTTTTTTTTTAATTTCTCCGATATTTCTTCGAGCAATTTCTATTTTTAATTCCTTTGGTAGTGCTTTTGATTATTCATTCAACAAAGATTCAAAGAATTACCGCGCAAATTATTTTGGAAATGTCTTTCGCATTTTTTCTGCATTTTTATTTCGGAGTTTTCATCTGCATTTTTTTAAATGATTTCTATAAAAAATTTTAAAGGACTTTTTTTTTAATTTCTTGGCAGCGATTTCAGGAATTGCTGCACCAGATTAATTTGAAATATACATTGATTTTTTTTTCTAAATTTTATCATCAAATGTGAATCTTCTTCGATTGTTACTCTGGGACCTTCTTCAGTAATTCTTTTTCAAATAATTTACAACATAATTGCCGAAACAAAATGCAAAGAAAATACAAAAAGAATTTCTGAAAAATTGCCGTTGAAATTACACTTCATTAGAAACCCACCATTTGTGCAGCAAGGGGGTACCAGGCACTCCGGAAACCCCCTAGCTGCACCAATGGTATCACGACATTCAAAGATCTAATATAATGATTTATTAAAGTACCTAAACGTAAAATCAACGAACTTCGGACTATTCGTAAGATTTTGTGTAGTTCATTGCATTTTATAGTTCGATTCAATTGCTTGGAAATCTTGTAAAAAGAAATCTTCCAAAAGCGATTCTTTACTTCCAGAGGTTTGTAAGACAATTTCATCGGAAAACTTTTGCAATTTGTAAGCCAATTCATATGACAATTTCTCTGAAATTTCCTCCGGATTCTCCCTAGTGACACCGCTTATAAATTCAAGCAGCAATAACTTTGTGAATCGCCACAATAGATCAACAATTGGTCGCAGTGGAAATGTACCCAACAGGAAAAAAAATGTGAATTTCGGAAATTAATTTCAATTTTTTCCAACAAGTCTTTGGACACATTCTTCAACAGGCTTGACAGAAACTCCCTCGCGAGAAAATGAGGAAGCAATTTTGGCGATTTTCTGAGGAGTGAAAATAAAACTCAGAAATCACAACGCAAATCCTCAGCGGCACCGAGCGCGAGCTTGTCGCGCAGCGAGGAGTTCGTCCAACACTCATAATTGTTTGTTGTGTTTCTCACGTCCACTCACACTGAAAAAGCACTCGGGAGTTCCACTCCCATACAAAGATAGACTCTCGAGGAAAAAATCGCACCCCGAATAACAGAAATAATCATCGGCTCTTTTTTCGTTCCCCTCTTCCTCGCTCAGTTTTTATTGCCTCTCTGTTTGGGGTTCGTTCGCTCCCTCGCAACGAGGCAGAAGCAAAGCTCTAGAGCATGTTGCAAAACTCTTTTGATTTCGAGGAGGATTATCAAGCTTGTCCTTCAATGCTTTCATCGCTCATTACTTTGGAAATTACTTCGACTTTGACAATTCTTTCATGTTGAGAATATCTCAAGATTTTTTATTTGTTATAACTGTAGCATTTTAATCTTTTTATAAGGCCGATGCAAATATTATTTTTTTATGTCCGTAACCTTGCATGGATGGGGGGTAAGGACACAAAAATAAATAAGGAATAAAAAATAAAAAAAGAAAAAAAATATTGAAAAATAAAAAAATACACCCAGTATTGAAAAAAAAATCTACTTTTGAGGAATTCCACGGAGTCATGTCAGTCGATCCTGAGCGACCATTTCAAAAATATCTGAAACTTTGCACACTTTTTCAATTTCATCTAAATCGCCATTTCGCCATGTATGCGAAAATAGTTCAAAAATATCCTAAAAGCTGTACAGAAAAAACGGATTGTTCGATTGTTATGAATTTTTCAGCAAAGTTAGATAACTAAATGATACTTCCTTAGAAAATATACACTGTAAAAAATTTCTTTTTTTACTTTAAAAAAATATGATCTTTGTCACAAAAACTCAAATATCTCCAAACCCTATCTTTTTACCAACGTCAATTTTTTAGGGAAAATTGCCCATTATATCAGCTATCTACCATAAAATTTTGGTGATGGTAAACTGATAAACAAAAAAGTTATGACATTTCAAACATTTCGCAATTTTTACATTTAGTAACAAAAAATTTTTTTCTGTGTAAATTATTTCGAGAACTATATTTTGATGCTGATTTTATTGTAAAGGCTACCGCCTGAATTAAACAAGTTGTTTTCATGATATTTTGGTTTGATTATTCATAATTACTATAGTATCTATTTGAAATAGACGTGTGCGCCGCCGCGCCGCGCCGCCGTCGCCGACGATTTTTTCACGCCGCCGCCGCCAGTAAAATTGGCCCGGCGCGCCGCTGTTCATATTTTTCCACGCCGCCGAACTAAATTTCCCACGCCGATGAGAAAACGACAAAGATTTTTTTTTTCTCGCCAACTTGTTTAAATCTGATACCAAGAACAGTGGTAAATTTTAAACAGATTCTATTTTTTTTTTGAGTATTGTGTTGTTACTTGCTGTGCATGCATCCCGAGTTCGCGTGAGAATATTGGTGTATGTGCGTTAGAATGTTCGGATATTAAGCGTCCACCTGACGTGGGTGATCGATTGTTTGTTTACAGTGTGAAGCGAACAATAGCGAGACATGTTGTAAATTGTGTAACGTCGTTTGTAGTAAATATTGAGCGACCACCCGTCGTTGGTGATCGCTTGTTTGCTTCCCGCGTGAAGCAAACAATAGCCCGGCACTCCGGTAGGCATTATAAATTAAAGGTCATATTACTTATCAAAGTAAATCCCGACCCCACGATACTTTCCCTACTAACAAACACTCCTTCCTGCAGCCTTTGGTGGAGACGTGCGGTAAACGCCAACTTTCACATAACAAAGGTTGCTATTAACATTCCTTCCCTTTTCCAACCTGACTGCAAGGACGTGGCCGGCGCCGTTATTGTACCGTTAAAGAGAGCCTCTGAAGCGTGCACAGTGAGAATGTTGACCGCTCCCAGTCAATTATTCAGTTTATTCATTGTGCAACTGTCATTGGTTCGGGTCAATCACGGAGTAGCAACCATAGATATGTGCAGTCAGTCTAAGCTAAGCTAAGCTTGTGCATATTAGCCGTATTTTTCTGAAGTTCTTCTTGTGAATCTTTTGTTCTTTTTCCATTTTCATTTAATGATTTCTTACAACAATACAGCAAGATGCTCACTCATTTTTTTTTATGTATAAAGAGATGAACCAGCCTAGTGCTGAAAATCTCTATTATAAAGTAATAATAATAATAATAATAATAATAATATTTTTTTAAGTATTAAGTGAGACTTTTTTAAAACTGGATTATCAACAAATGGCGATATTCTCATTAGGTCCACAAACACATTCTCCTACATATTCTTTGTATATCTCTTGGAAGATTTTCATTGCAATGTACGAATGACATTCCTGTAGGCATATGTTCCATCAAATCTTCAGAAATTCCTAAACACGACCCTAAATTTCACCAAGAATTCATCAGAAAATATCCGAATGTTCCTTTAGAAAAATTTTTAGAAGTGCCTTAAGTTCCTCCATAATTTTTAAAGAATTTCTATGGAGAACCTTCTGAAATGGCTCCATTGATTTAACCATTTACCTTTCAGGACGCGCGCCTGTTTGATACTAAAATTGCACCGTGCTCGCGCTATATACGGTGAGCAAAATTTTACAACAGCGCGCGCCATTCTTTCAGGGAATCTTTTAAAAATATGTCCATGTATTCCTCCTAGAATTGTTTCAAAACATCCTCCATGAATTTTGGTAAGAGATTTCTCTTGGATTTTTTCTAAGTATTTATTAGTGAATCCTTGTAGAAATTCAATCAAGGGTTTCTGAGGAAGAGTTTTTAGCAATTTCTTTAGCAACTCTTTCTAGAAATATTCCTGAAAATTCCCTGAGATACTTTCATATATTCCTGAAGGGACTCGTTCAAGAATATCTCCAGGGATTTCTTCAAGAATTAGAAAGAAAATTTATTCAGAAATTCCTCCAAGAGTTTTTTTTCGGAAATTCTTCCGTGGACTCCATTTAAATCATACTAAGGAATTCCTTCTGAAACATCACTTGAGACCCCTTCAGTAGTTTAAGGATTTTTCATAATTGTCAGTAAGAGATTATTATATACATACCTTAAATATTTTTTTATGCATGATTTATTTTGTTATCTTCAGAATTTTAAGAGAATTTTCTGCGGTTTGAGACATTCCTCCACAGATGTTTGCAGAAGTATTCTATGAAATAACGTAAACCATGTTGGAGTTACTCTTCGAGGGTTACCTGAAGGAATTTCTTAAGAAATATTTGAAAAAATTCATGATGAGATTTAATTTTATTGAAAATATTTCAGAAACAATCGTTTGGAGCTCCTGGAGAAGTCCTTGAGGAATACCTGGCGGAACTCCTGAGATTCATCACAAAAGTTCAGTTAATTGGATGCAGCGGCTTAATTTCCTTAATAGAGGGGTAGGAAAAAAACTCCTGAGATGGATTTAGATGATTTTTATTGGGATTTTTTGAGAAATTTTTGAAAAAAATCCTGGAGAAGTTTCTGAGATAATTCTTGAAGGCATTTTTGAAGGACATCTTTGAGAAGTTTCTGAATTAAATTATAAAGAAGTTTCTGAAGGAATCCTTGAAAAAAATCTTCAGAAATCCGTAAAGAAATTGCAGGCAAAGGTACTAGAAGAATTCTTAAATAAATCTTTTAATGAATTTTTGAAGGATGATTTGGAACAAACCCTGATAGAACTCATGGACATTCTTCTGGATTCTTAGAAGAATTTCTTGCCCAATGTCTGAACGATATTAGTGGATAAAATTTCCTGATACAATTTCCCTAGAGGAGCTTGTGAAGAATTCTTAAATGAATCGCCAAAAGAAAATTCTAAAAATGTGATTTTTTTTCAATGAATCTCTGAAGCAACTCGTGGAAATCTGGAGAATGCTGTGCAGTAATTCCATGAAGAACTTCTTGAGATATTCCTGGAAAAACGGTACGAAATAAATCCTGAGGTGATTTCTAAAGGAACTCCTGAAAGAAGCTCTGAAGGGATTTTTTAAGGGTCACTGAAAAAAATAATCTGAAGAAATCCCTGGGAAAAGGTTTCTGAAAATCTCTAGAGAAATTTACGATCCCACTTGTGGAGGAATATCTAAGAATCTTCTAGGAAGCCCCCTGGAGGAATTCCCAGAAGAATCCATTCAGAATTTTCTGGAGAAATTCCTGAAGAAACGCCTGAAAGAATCTCTGGAGTAATTCCTAAAAAGCACCCTAACAGAACTCCTACAAACATTTTGAATTTTACCATGACAACACTGGTCTAAAATGAGTTTTAGAAAAGAATATCCTCAGGCGAGACGTGCGACGTTGTGAATTTTTCTCTAGAGAAATCTCTTATAAATTTCATTCTCTCTAAAATTTATAGCATAATTCTTATGAGTATAGTTTTTATTGAAACCTCTGGCACAGAGAAACAGACGTCACACTCCGTCCGCTTCCCATCGATCACTTTTTTAACGGTTAATTTAAATTATCGGTAGTTGGTCAATTGACCACGTGCAGCGCTGGTATCGTTTTTGCTCCTGTTTGACGTTTGCCCACTATTGCCACCTAAAGATGGCCCAATCAAACACAGTACGTTTAGCATTGAGCGATTTCGTTTCCGTGACGATTTTTTTTAATGAAATTTGTTCCAAATGTTACGTCTGTTTCTCTGTGCCTCTGATTAACACACGTTTAAATCTTTCACACAAAATAGATAAATATTGTAATTTAGGTACAAGAAACCAATTCAGTAACAAATTTTGAAAACGACGTATAATCAATGCTACACCATTGATTACACTAGTTTACAGCATTTTTGAACTCGGTAAGCTGATGATCATTTTTGGTGTAGAATCATGCCCTGAGTTCGAAAACGCGAAGGAAAAAATTACAGTAGGGCGGAATTTTTTTCAACTTTCCATACAAGGTTGATGATTTGAAATCGATTTTTGTTCTATTTTTAAGCAAAGTCGCTCACTTCACACATCTCATTCTCCGTAATCAATGCTCCGATTGAGCTGAATTTTTTACTGTAACTTGCCTACATATAATATGTCAAATTAACAATGAGAAAGAATTTTTAAATTGTTTTTTTTTTCTTATTGAAAAAAAAATATCTATTTTTGGAAATTTTGCTAAAATTTAAGGAGATTGTCCCTAAAACTCGCAAATATCTTGAATTTCATCAATCTGACGCGAAACCCGCATTCAGATGATTGAATGATATTATATTCAGCTCTGAATTTATGGAAAAAGATTCAAAATTGGTTGACCAAAACGCTAGATATTTGAATTTTAGTTATTTCCATATTTTAAAAATTTCTAAAACTCAATATTAAGTTTAAACTTGAAAACTGTTCTACTTAAATTTTTTTGAATCACGGTTTCGAAATCAGCGCTAAATAGTGCTTCAAAAATTTTGATCGTTGACAGAAGTTCACGACTTTCGTTTTATTTTGTAAACTAGTGTTATACGTTGTTTTCAAAATTTGTTACTGAATTATTCTGTATTGACGTTTTTAATGATTTGAAATTGCACTTCACTAAAAAAAATATTTAAAATTTTGGTCACGCCGATTACGCCGCCGCCGCCGCCGCCGAATAGGACGTACGGCGTGACGCCGGCGTCGCCGCCGCCGCTGCCTCAAATTACTATACACGCCGCCGCCGGTGAAAACTGCTTCGGCGCACACGTCTAATTTGAAACTTAGACGCGATCCAGTGTTGTGATCAAAAATATTGAGAGTGTCATACTTTTTATTGTACGTGACTGGTGAAAAAATCTCTTGATAGTCTTGAAAAGCTGTTGATCATAAGAATAATGGAATTAAACTTATTTTTAAGACGACAGCTGCATAATAAAAGTTTTATATATACCTCTTAGAGAATTGACTTCATGATCGGAAGAATGCGAGTAACTTCAACAACAACAATTGCATGAGTGGTACATACCACAGACAAACAGACGAAACGCCTAGAACAATTTTCGTGAAAATCCATCGCCCAGTTCACACTACCACCACCTGGTGGAAATGTTTCACGAAACACTGCGTTGTGCAATATCGTCATCAGAAGGCGCTAGTGTGAAATGTCAAACGCAAAGAAAAACGATGGGCACTCTTCTGGTTATGAAAGCCACAACCAAGATTCAAAATGATCGTTAAAGGCGTGGTCAATGAAAAATTTGTCAGTGTTATGTTTGTTTGTCTGTATACATACCATGCTCACAAAAAAGCAAAAAAAATACTACCGCTATGGATATTAAAAATTTTATAGTAATTTTTTTCTTCGGCCAAGCAAACAACACCAAACTAGTCAGTTTAAAACTAATAAGTGATTTTGTTTATTATAATCTAACGAACAACATGAACAGTCGCTTTCTCAAAGGTCTTCAACTCAACGCTCTCTTGTAGACCATTTGATGATAAAAAATGTTCAAAAGAGTTACGAAATCTCACCGAAAGCACCATAAATAAACTGAAAGAGACTGGTTATGCCCAAGTTGAATACAAATTTACGCATTTGCACGTCCTGCCTTTGACAAACGAGTAATCTGTATATCATCGATAAAGCAGGGCGCAGGAAGTTCGAAAACGACAACAACTGAGAAATTGCCAGAAGTGCTAAGTGCAGAGAGTCATGCCAACGTACCATCAGCGACATCTGTTTAAACAATTTAATCATGCCCCTTTTCAAAAAAGCTTTCAAATATACTTCAACATCTATACCCATTTCAATATTTTAAACGTTGCAAAACACGCTTTCAACATTCATCTTGAAGAAGAGGGGAAACACTTGTCCTCAAATGTAACAGCAAATTAATGAATAAACGACTAATGCGCGGAGGGCGTGATAAAATCGGAACATTACTGTACATATAATATACATAATACATAATAAAAACAGCTTGTTTTACTCACGCAAGGCAATAACAATAAAATCAGCATCAAACTGCGATTTCGGGCCGAAATAATTTACACTAAAAAAAATTATTACTAAATGTGAAAATTGTGAAATGTTTGAATTGTCATAACTTTTTTGTTTATTAGTTTATCATCACCAAATTTTTATGGTAGATTGCTAATACAATGGACCGTTTTCCCTAAAAAAATACGTTGATAAAAGATATGGTTTTGAGATATTTGAGTTTTTGTGACAAAAATGATATTTTTTAATGTTAAAAAAAGATTTTTTTTCACAGTGTATATTTTCTTAGGAATCACCATTTAGTTATCTAACTTTGCTGAACAATAAAATAAGCATCAAACTGCGATTTCTGACCGAAATAATTTACACAGAAAAAATATTTACCAAATGTGAAAATTGTGAAATGTTTGAAATGTTATTACTTTTTTGTTTATCAGTTTACCATCACCAAATTTTTATGGTAGATTGCTAATACAATGGACCGTCTTCCCTAAAAAAATTACGTTGGTAAAAAGATAGGGTTTTGAGATATTTGAGTTTTTGTGACAAAAATGATATTTTTTAATCTTAAAAAAGATGTTTTTCCACAGTGTATATTTTCTTAGGAATCACCATTTAGTTATCTAACTTTGCTGAAAAATTCATAGCAATCGAACGAACCATTTTGGCTGTGCAGATTTTTGAATATTTTTGAACCATTTTCACATACACCCTTTTGAAAAGTTAGTCGTGATTCAAAATAAAAATTTGATATCGGAAAATGGCGATTTAGATGGAACTGAAAAACTGTACAAAGTTTCAGTTCAATAGAAAATCATGAATTAAAAAATTTCTTTAATTTTGATGCTGTTGCTTGGAATTATTTTTTTCTGTTGAAAATGGAGCCATGGGCCGCCATACTCTTTTTCGCCCCTTCAATATTTTTTGGACTTTTGAAGGAGGGGGGGGGGGGGGGCGACATAAACCAAATTAAATTGGCCTAATTTTCTTTGATTTTTTTCTGTAATTTACGCAGCAATTCATCCGGCAATTCTTTTGCGAATTTCTTTACCAATACCTCGAGTAATTATTTCAACAAAACCTCTTAGATTTTCTTTGCAAAACTTCTTTTGAATGTTTTCGGCAATTTCGTCGACGATTTTTTTATGATTCTTCATACACATTGTTGTCAAAAGAATTGCAGAATAATTCGAAGCTCTTTTGTGAACCCCTTCTGCATTTCCTATGTATTCTTTAGACACATATTCCATGAATTTGTCAATTATGCTTTAACCCTTTGAAGATGGCATTTTCGTCTTTCTGGATGCAACCTCGCTGGTCTAGAACACGTTTGTAATGGTCAGTTTTCTTGACTGGGCTTATGTGACCCATCCGCTTCCAAAGCGTTAAGGAATTTCTACGGTGGTTTTTTTGGAATTGCTTCGGCAATTTCGCTGGAGATTGATTCGATTTTTTTTTCTATCGAGACGTTTTTGAAGAACTTAACGATTTTTTTTCAGAAGTGTTTTTCGGTAAATTATACGGAAATTGCTTCCGAAATTCTTGCAGCAATTACTTTTATAATTTCTTCGTAAATTCATTCAGTAATTTCTTTGAGTCCTCCAGCAAATCCTTTGAAGATTTTGCTGGCATCAAGGAACATTCACTTACTACTATCTCAGTTTAGAAACGTGCTATAAAAAGGAAAAATATTCGTTGGAATTTAACCTTGTAGTTGTAATGCTGACTGAATAAGCTAAAGATTCACGTCTAAAACTATGAAAATTTATAAGTGAATTCTTGTAATGATTTCTATTCAAATTTCTTCGACAGCGGAACTAAATCTGTTTCGGTAATTTCCTTTGGATCTTTTGAAGTATTTTCATAGGAATTCCTTAGTTAATTTTTTTTTTTTGATAATTTGTTCGACGACTTCTATGGAAATTACTTCAGCAATTATTGGGAAATAATTAGGTAGTCTTCTGGAAATTTTTCGTTTTTTTTTCTGTGTGATTTTTTTTTATGAATTCGGAATTACCATTTACACATTGGATCTATTATTCCTTTGAAGAGTCCTTTCGTAAGTCCTTTAAGGATTTCTTTAAAAATTACTCATATAATTTATCCCACCCAAATTCCTACGGCATATTTTTTGAGAGGCCCTTCAGAAATGTCTTGTCAGAAATGATTGATAAAAATTTCTTTGAAATTTCTTCGACAACTTCATTGGAATTTGTTCTATAAAATGGGATCTACTTTTAAATTTGACATAGAAATGCCTTCGCCAATTTTTTAATTTTTTCCGTGGAAATTTCATAAGTTTTTTTTTATGATTTTCGTTTTTTTCGGTGACATTCCATGCAATAATACTTTTAAAAATTGATTCGCAAATTCCGTTATCATATTCGCCTGGATATTCTTTTGGAAATCAAAATTCTTTTGAACATTCATTCAACAATTCCAATTGGGAATTTCTTAATTAACAAAGGAATTGTTCGAGAAATTTTTCATACAATTGTTTTGGAATATCTTTGTGAATCATTGTAAAATTTTTATTGATTTTTTTTCAACAAATGAACTGAGCCTGTTTCGGTTACATGTACAGGAACTCTTGAAGCATTTCTTATAATCATTCTTTTGGTAATTTCCTAAACAATTTGCTTAACAACTTCTATGTGAATTAATTTGGCAATTTCATCGGGAATTTTTCAGGTAGTTTTACAAAAATTTCTTCGATTTTCGGAACTCTTTTGGAATTTGACTCTGTCATGCTGATTCGTTCGGCTATTTCTTTTGGGAGTAATTCAGTATATCCTTTCTCTGTATTTTTTTTTGTGAAATAGTAGGAACTTCTTAGGTTTTTTTTCGGATTTTTTTTTCTGTGGAAACTTTTGCAAGAACACTTTTATAAAAATTCTGTTTTCAGATTTGTTTGGCTATTATTGTGGAAATCCAAATTATTTCGTCAACATCTTTAGAAAGTAATTTAATAATTCCAATTGGGAATTCTAAAATTTTCAAATAAAAAATACAAATATGTAGCAGACTTGACGGCATGAGAAATTAAAAAATAAAATGCCGTTAAACATTATGGATGGACTTACTAACATCATTTCCTGTGCAATTCCCAAATAAGTGACCGAAAACTACTCCGTAAAATCTGCTCATAATATTTTCGAAAACAATTCAAAATGGAATTACCGAAGGATTTTGGATGCCGTTGGAATTTACAAACATCACCCATGACATTTCCGAATGAGTTGTCCTATGAATTCAAGTAGGATTAAAATAGCAACGCACAAATAAGTTTTCGAATAAATTTTCAAATAAGTTGCCGTACGAATTACTTAACCCGTTAACGCCCAAGGTGTCTCACAATTAAAATCTTTTAATAAATTTGTTATCAAAGGTCGAGTTTCAATTAAATAAACATGATTCGACGAAAAAATGGAAGTCTTAGGTGTATTTCCAAAAAAATTCTTCATTGTAGGTCCTCAATATCTGATAATTTTCTCGAGTTCTATTTTAGCACAACTTCTACGCTATCGTTATATTCTGATCCGTATAGATACAATATAGCTCTAAACAAGTGAGAGAAATGATAACCACTCAAAAAGAATAGAAAAAGGATTTTTAAATTGGGGCAGAAATATAACCCGATAAACGCCTAAAAGTATGCAATGCATGGTCCTTGTAATTTCATGTAGTTTCGACTGCAGTGTTCTACATTTCTCAAATTTATTTTTTTGTAACAAATCAAATAAAGAGTGCTCACTATGTGTAGCATAATCAAACGTTAAAATACTAGAGAAGTCAGATTTTACACAGATAATGATTTCTAATAAAGTAATTGAGTGTTTCCTTTAGTACACCACAAACTCTCTTTGTGGTTTAAACATGTGGCATGTTTTAAAAATAAAATGGTGTTAACCAGATATACTCTACACGGCCTTTCCACTTATGTTTGTACTGCATCATGATTTTTTATTCGTGAACAATATGTGGGTTTTATGGTGCTAGTCTGGGCACTATCAATGTTACATCGAAAAGATGTCTTTCGGCTACATGAAAAATGATAAACCACCCGAAAATTCATTTTTTTCGGTCTACCAATTGCAATTTAGAATTACGTACAAAAGTCTGAAAAACATAACGCTGGGAGAAGAACATTCCCAATAGAAACCCCTGAAGGAATCCCGAGAGGATTTACTGAAGGATTTCTGAGAGGCATATCTGGTAGAATTCTGAGGGATTCTCAGCTGAAAGCTTGATAGGAATCCCTGAAATAATCACAGGAGAAATCCCGGGAGGAATTGCTGTATAAATTCCGTGCAAGGATCCCGGCTCGTACAAAGAATTCCATTAGGATTCTCTGAATATGTTTCGACAGAACACTTTGAAAGTATACTAAAATGAATCTGTGAAGTAATTCCAGCAGAAATCCATGGAAGAACGGTGGTTAAAATTTCTGAAAGAATCCTTTAAGAATTTTCTAAAGCAATTCTGGCAGAAATCTCTGAAGTTTTTCGTGAAGGAATCCGGGAAGGAATCTCTGAAAGAATTCCAGCACAAATCCCTGAAGGAATGCAGAAAAGAATAACTAAAAGAAATCTTTCAGGATTTTCCAAAGTAACCCCTGTAAAAATACCTGAATAGAACTCCGTAGCAATACGTACAGCAATCTCGGAAGCAATATCTGAAGGAATCCTGGGAATAAACCTGGGAAGATTCTCAAAAAGAATGCCTGAAGAAATCCTGGAAAGAATTACTGAAGGTATCTCGAAAAAAAAACCTCAGCTCATCTAATCTCATCTAAATTCTTCACCCCACTCTCTAGCCTCTACCTTACCGTCTTCTTTGCCCTCTATTCCATCTCAATACTACGCTCTATCAAAACTTCAACCCTACCATCTGCCATACCCTATATCCTATACTCTACCATACCCTCTGCATTATCCTTTACTGTACCCTCTAGCCTATATTGTGTTTAATCGTACCGTCTACCCTACTCTCAACCCTAACCATTTTCCCACCCTCAACCCTATTCTCTATCCTACCCACTTCCCTACCGTCTACCCTATCCCTATCTGCATGGTATCATAGCTCAATCTACCATTCCGTGGCCACCATCTTGGATATGGTCCGCCATCTTGGATTTCAAAATGGCGTCGGATATTTGTTTTTGAGTTCTACTAATGAAGCCCGATCGATAGATACCCATATTGCATGGTATCATTGCTCAAACTCTCATTCCGTGGCCGCCATCTTGGATATGGTCCGCCATCTTGGATTTCAAAATGGCGTCGGATATTCATTTTTGAGTTCTACTAATAAAGTCCGATCTATAGATACCCATATTGCATGGTTTCATAGCTCAAACTCTCATTCCGTGGCTGCCATCTTGGATATGGTCCGCCATCTTGGATTTCAAAATGGCGTTGGATATTCATTTTTAAGTTCTACTTATGAAGCCCGATCGATTGATACCCATATTGCATAGTATCCGACGCAGCATTGCCGTTAAAAAGCATATATTCTGGAGTTTTGACCGCCATCTTGGAACCTAAGCCGCCATCTTGAATTCCAATAACTCTACTACCACATCCATATCCTAAGGAATGTGTATGCCAAATTTGATTGACATTTCTTGACGCATTCCAGAGTTATGCCGGTACATTGATACATAATATACATACGTACATACATATCAACATACAAACATATAAACATACAAGCATATAAACATACAATCATACATACATTGACTTTTGTATGTATTGATAAACAACTCTACCGAAGAAATGAACTATAAATCATTAATTGTTGTCAATATTGCAGTGGAATAAATTATTTTCGCATTGGAAATTAAGCTCATAGATCGTGACAATATGTAATCTTTGCAGCATCGTTTACGCCACCTAGTGAACCAGTCACAAACTATTTTGTCCACTATGAGCAAGGTATGGGTGTGGAGACCATCTTCTCTGAAGAAAGTATTCTAAAATTTTGCATAATTCTGGAGATATTCACATCAAAAGGACTGTCCTATTTATAGGACGCTGGGCGTTCGGGGCATCTGTCCTATAAATAGGACGCTGAACGGATATGGGTTAAGGAAGCAATTTTCTGAGAAAGAAATCTAAATACTTTTATTTATTTATTGACGTCAATCGTTTCGTTACATTTTAAACCTAAGCTTATTATATATTGTTTTTACTTAAACTAATTTATATTACGATTTAACATAAATTGTTTTTTCAGTTCTGTTTTTGTCATTGTAAAGTCTATGGTTTGGCAATGTTTATTGTATATAGACATAATTCGGTTTAAAGGGCCAAATTTTGCGTAATCATTATGATGATGGTTGGTGGAAAAAATGCTACGTTTCCGTAGTGCTCTAGAAGAAGCATAAAAGTTTAATTTTGATAAAAGTTCCATCGAGTCGATACGCTGCGAAACCATATCATTAACAAACGATAACATTGCATAACATTGGCGTTGCTTAAGTGTTTGAATATTAATGAGCATACATCGTGCTTCATAGGATGGGAGAGGCAACCTTGTCCAGCCTAGTTTGCGGAGTGCAAAAAGTAAAAACTGTTTTTGAATTGATTCTATGCGTGTTTCATGTGTTACTGAAAACGGTGACCAAACTGTACTACAGTATTCTAAAATTGAACGCACATAGGCGATATATAACGTTTTTATAGTATATGGATCATAATAGTTATTTATGCAACAAGTTGCAAAATGATGATTTTTTCAGCACGAGTTGTACATTTATCCAACGAGGCTTGCCGAGTTGGATAAATACGACGAGTGCTGAAAAAATCGAGTTTTGCAACGAGTTGCATACAACATTTTTTGTAATTACGAAAAATTCTCGTTCCGGATAATCTATCTAGCTACACATACATGAAATCAGGAGGAACCACGTGGAAGCATCCATGCGCACCGGCGCAGTTTTTTGTTCGATCAGGTAGGCTGTGGTGTAGAAGGTGTCACAAATTTTCAAGTTCCCGTCGTCGTCGTCGTCAATCAGCAACATGAGAAGGAGCAAAACTAGCTTCTGCTGCTGCTTCTGCACTTGATCAGCGGCCCGAATCGGAACGTGGATAGTCCTGATTTGGATTCGAGCTGTTAATTGGATGTAGGAGCAGCAGCTGTATCTACGGAAATCGCGGTAGTGAGCAAAATGTATGTGCTGGCAAAAGTGCCGAAAAGTTCTACTTTTCAGCACTTTTAAGAGTGCCGAAAAGTAGTACTTTTCGCCACTTTTGTTTTAGTGGAGAAAAGTAGGCCGTTTTATCATTGCAACCGCGAGTGAAAAGTAGGACAATAAACAACGTAATTACAAAAAAATTATTACCAAACCGTTTAATAAAACCCAACATGTTGTTTGCTCTATTGATAATTGTATTATAGTGGTCTATGAATGTTAGTTTGGAATCTAAAAACACTCCCAAATCTCTTATTCTTGTACATCTTTCCACAGATTGATTTCCTAGAAAAATTGTCCTTTTGGATGTACTACGTTTTCTGCTTAACTCTATAGAGTTGCATCTTTTACATTTAGTTGTAGTAGACTCTTGATGCACCAATCATAAAATATATTAATTTCATTTTGGAAAATGTTCACATCTTCATCGTTTAATATTTCTAAGTAGAGTTTCATGTCATCGGCATATATGAGGACTTTTACATGTTTAAGGATAAAGCAAATGTCGTTAACGTACAAAATGAACAGTAAAGGGCCTAAATGAGATCCTTGAGGAACTCCTGATGTAACTTGAATGGGTTTTGATTTTGCCCCTTTGAATTTAACAATTTGTTGTCTGCTAGTTAGATATGACTCTACCCATTTTAGAAGACTTCGTTCGAATCCAATTTTTTTCTAATTTGAACAGTAACATTGGTATATCAATGCGGTCAAATGCTTTACTGAAGTCTGTGTAGAGGGCTCCTACGCGATTACCGTTATCCATAATTTACGAATTCGAGTCAGTTTGTACACGTTGAGCGACCTTTGAAAAACCCATGTTGATTATTAGTTATTCTGTTCTTCACCATATGAAATAAAGTTTTATTAACTATTGCTTCGAAAACTTTGGGAATGCAAGAGATAATAGCTATTCCACGATAATTACGTATGTCAGATTTCTTACCGCTTTTAAAAATAGGTACTAAGAAAGAGCTTTTCCATGTTTTCGGAAACACACCAGATTGCAGCGACATATTGAAAAGCCAAAATAACGGGATGGTTAGTTCCGCTGATAGAGATTTTAAAAAGACAGGTGAACAATAGAATATAAAAGAATTACAGCAGAAATTTCCATAAAAAATACAAGGAAATTACTGAACAAATCCCAATAAGCCCTAGTAGAATTTTGGGATCACTATGACCAAGACAGACATACTGAACGTCATCTACAGGGGGTGGCCAAAATGCTTTTTTTCTCTCACAAAAAGTTAAACATCCTGTAATTTTTCAGAGAATGCTTGAAATTCTCAAAATTAACAGTTTGTTGACCTATTGTATGTGCGTCATTGGTACAAATTTGACCTCGATTCGTTAATCTTTTACGAGGATAGAACCGTTCCCGTTAAATACAATTTTTTAGACAATTCATTTTTGAACTGTCATATCTCGGAAGCCAGTGAACCGAATTGAATGAAATTTTGAACATTTGTTAACAATATATTAATGCTTCACAAGTTATCAAAATAAGGTACTTCTTGAACATTGAAAAATGTTATCATAGATTGACACTTTTTGGTTCTTTCTCGAAAACAAAAGTAAATTTTTTACATCAATGTCAATAAATTTAAGTTTTGATGTCCAAAGATTTTGTTATCGAGATATCTCTAATAAGATAAATTATATATTATATATTAAAGCATATTTGGATTAAAGGGAAACCATGTTTAGTAATTTTTGTGTGGTGTTGTAAAATTTACTTAGTTTTTTTTTTCTACATGGGAAACAATGTCAAACCGGTATAAGTTTATTCGTCGTGAGAAAATATAACATTGTATTAAGTATCAATATATTGTTGATAGACGTTATTTTTTTTTTCTATAATTCGGTACATTGGTTCCCGAGATATGACAGTTCAAAAATTTGTTGTCTAAAAATAGTGTTTTAACAGGACGGCTCTTTCTTCGCGAAAGATTATCCAATCGAGCTCAAATTTGTACCAATGATGTACATATAATAGTCAAAATTTGAGATTTTTTGATGCACTCTATGAAAAGTTACAGCTTGTCCAACTTTTTTGTGAGAGAAATAAAGTTGCCTATCCCATACATTTTGGCCATTTCCTGTACACCAGCGTGTTGCACAAAGCGTTACATCTTAAGATGGTTAAACTACCGGAAAGTTTCTTACTTCCTTGCCGAAGCAATCCAAAGAAATTCTCAAATAAATTAAAAACAAAAAATGTCAAAGCTGTTAGTGAAGAATTTCAGTAAGACATTGCAAAAGAATTCCTTAAATAATTGCCAAAGGGAATGTATTTTTGACACGCAGGTGAAAAATAAAACCTGCAAAAAATCTTGACTGCTACAGCAAATGAAATGTAATATGTTATTAATTAGTATTGATAATAGCTTAAATTTATTTTACCAAATTAGGATGATAGTGTGTTATAATACACAGAACACCTAGATTTAGTTGGAGAATGTAAAAATTGATTGAGAGACCAATAAAAAAAATGAAAAAAAAAATGCCAAAGGGATTTCCAAAAGGATGGTTATTGGTTAAGGAAATTTTCGTGGGAAAAATCGAATCAATTCAGGAAAAGATCAACACAAATGTTGTTGATTCTTGGTTGACCATCCGGAATAGCATGTTAATCGAGCTAAATGTATTAAGTTCATTAGTACAAATTGTGTTGTAAAATAAACAAACTCAAATGAAAAACAAAATCAACGTAGCTTGGAAGTTACTTAAAATTCAATCCAGAAGTTTGTCTTATCACGAACGAAAACAAACGATCAGTATCAAAAATCATAACAACTTAGTAGCTTAATTGGGTTTGAGTTAGCCTATCTATTATTTAAGTTAATTTAACTCAGGGTTAATCATTCCTTTCTAATGGAAAATCAAGTTCGAACTACTTATGAATCTAACTGAGCCACCTTGATTCCGCACCTGACACCTGTTCTTGTTCCACAAATCTTGAAACACAGCCGGTCATCACATTTAGCTTATTTGCTTTGATTGGGTGCATTTGCTGCCGAAAGCAAGATTCATACCAATAGCTTACCGGCCAGCCAGGAAAAACCACCCGGGGATCAACCAATTGACCCAAAAGGATTATCCCAGAGCTGCCCGGAAAGCAGACCCAGGTGCACAAGAGCGTAATTATTGCTTTTAATTTTAGGAAAACTATGCTTATGCTTTCGTTGCTCGCCGAACCCGGAAGGACCTCGTTCTTCAGTTTTCCAATCCAAACACAAAGCGCACAAAGTGACTGGAACCGGGCGAGCTTTTTTCGTCGGACCGAATGCTGCACCAAAGCGAATGGCTCACCAATCAGCTCGTTTTTTCGGTTGTTCTAAAGGAAAACTTTTCCTTTATCGGGCTTTAGAGAGTTTCCCAGTGAACAGCACCCGCGCATATGACGAAGCGAAATTTCCCAAACAAACAGTCAATCAGTGACGACAGTTGGTTCGGAAGAAGTATTGATTTGCAATCTGCAAGTTGGATGTTTTTCTTTCGCTGAAATCTCGAAGTCCAGGCCCAGGTTCTTCGCATTGGCGGAAGTCAGTGAAACGCATCGGAACAATCCCATAACTCGATTTACGATTCGCATGCTGCCCAGCAGCAGGCTCGATATCAGTTACGCTCGGTGGTGGTGCCTCCATCTGGGTATATTTGCCTGCCGCCAGGAGCTGATAATTTAACGAAGAAAACGAATTTTCCACTCCGACAGTCTTATGATGCATAACATTTGTGTTTCCGGTAGTTGGTTTCCTGATGTGATTGCAAATTTGCTGCCTGCCGCACTGCGAGAGGCAGCAGCACCCAAAGTATTTACCGTGAAGTGGGGTTATACTGATCGAGAAATGTTGAACATCTATATATAAAAAAATGAGTTTGAAGTCGCTTTGAGGCAACAAAACTCACGAACGGGTGCACGATTCGATTCGTATTCATGCTGGCTGTGTTTAAAAGTATTAAACATTACGAAAATCAACTAAGAAAGTAAGAAAATTGATAAACTTTTAATTTTTTTATGAACTGGGAAGAAAATCAACATGATAGAAATGAAACGAATCTAGAGTGCTGTGCCACAATGACCTCAATAGCTGTCAAACCACCACAGCTTGGGAAGACAAAGTTTCCCGGGATAGCTAGTAAAAAATAAAAATTCTGAACCCGATTTCGGTTTATAAATGAGATTATCAGATTAGCTAATCGACGATCTATGCAACGGATGAACACATAATAGAAAATATTACGAATAAATTTGTAGTTTTTGACTCAATATTTTTCAATTTGAATGAGATTTTGATCATGCGCTGGATTTCATGTATCATTTACTTTTGCATCAATACATAACCATTTTCCCTCCTCCTGCTTTTGACAAGTGCCTATGAACAAATATAAATACATACTATACAGTACTATAAAAATCTTTTTCAAAAAATTGTTACTCCAAAACGGTTTGTTGGATTAAAACGATGCTTTCGAATATGTTTAAAAACTTTTGGAGGACTAGAAAATAGTAAACTGAGAGTAATATTTATTTCAGACATATGTTGGATGTCATAGAATTTCTAGGCTAAAATATAAACGACTCATAAAAAAGTGATCATTTTCCGTAACAAAATCAGAAACTGCCAATAAAGAAGTAGGGGTGGAAGCAATAATAAACTATAAAATTTCCATAAACAAATCAAAAAGTCCATAAATAAATCAAAATTTCCCATAAATAATTGATTTTCGAGCAATAAAAAACGTCGGAATTTCCACGAATAATTCAATAATTGCAATAAATAATTACATTTTTTCCACCAAAACAGTTGAAATTTTCCATAAATAAATCTGATTTTTCCATAAAAAATTTACAAATTCCCAATTGAAAAACATCAAAAAAGCAATTGAAAATTTAGCAATAAATAGGAACTGATGAGCAAGGTAAAAGTACCGGCTGAGCCATGCGGCGAAGCCGCATAGAGGATTGAGGAACTGAGGCGGCAGAAGGCCGCCGATATTTCCGAAATCCGATGCGCCGTAACTGCGTCGATTCGGTTCTAGGCAATCCACAGATCCAAGAATTTGCCCGGTATAATGCGAACAGAGATGTTATCCCTTTTTTAAGTCCGACGAGCGTTAGCGAGTTCGGACAGCAAGCGATTGTCTGTTAAATTGCACAATAGTTTCAGTCTTTCTATCATAGTTCTATAAGGTAGTATGTTCGAAAATTTTTGTTGGAAAAAATATAGTTTTTTATTGAAATTGTTGATTTATTTGTGGAAATTCTTACATTTTTTATTGCTAGAAAATCAATTATTTATGGGTAGTTTCGATTTATTTATGCGCTTTTTGAATTGTTTATGGAACTTTTCTAGTTTATTATTGCTTCCACCCCTGATTATTTATTGGTAATTTTCGAATTATTTATGGAAACTTTTTAATTTATTATGGGACGATTAATTGGCTGCCGAATTTCTATTTTCCAAAACCTTACCTTATGATGTTTTTTTTATTGTTCTATCAGGTTTGGTAGATTTAGTCAAGTAGCGGTACCCCTATAACCACCCTGAAGAAGGCCCAAACCAAGGGCCGAAACGTTGCATGAAATAGAATCACCCCAATCATAATTTTCTTGGACGGAAAAGCCAATTTTCAACGTAGCCCAGGAGAGTCAAAAGCTACTAACTATTTTTCCCAGGTTTTTTATTTTTATTTTTCATTGATTTTCAACCTTTCAGGATACGCGCCATCAAGCAACCGAAACTGCACCGCGCTCGCGCTGTATACGACAAGCAAGGTTTTTTGATAGTGTATTCTTCAAACATCTCTGAGTGTATTGCTTCAGGGATATTATCAGAATATCCTCCAGGAGTTTTAAATTTGGAATTTCCCCATATTGAAATTCCTCTAGAAATTTTCCCACGATTTTCTCCAGGAAGTCCCTTGAAAATTTCTTCAAAAGATACAGTCCCCTTATGGGTTTCGTTGATAACTTCAAGAATTTGTTTTGGAACTCTTCCAGCAATTAATATATTCAGAGGTTCCTTCTTATATTCAGGAGGGAGGGGGAGGGGGGTTCTTCGATCCCCCGCATTACCAACGCTCCATACACTAGGCGCACCTCCGCCTTTTGCCAAAATTGGGAAAAACTCCTCCCTTGGCGCCACTTCTGTGCATGGGCCTGTTCAGGTCTCTCAAGCACTTATTTAGCAACCTTTCAAGAAAATTCTCAATAGATGTGTATAAAAGTTTCTCAAACATTTCTCCGGGCGCTCGTCCAGGTATTCTTCCAGCAGGAATCGCTAAGGATTTATTCATAACTTTTTTCAGTTTTTTTTCAGAAATTTTTGCGTTGATGGTTCACAAATATCATCAAAGATTCTCTCAGCAATTCCTACAGAAACTTTCCCAGAAAGTATGTCTTGGCATTGTCTTTGGATTTATCAAAACAAATTCTTCTATAAATACTTGCAGAGGGTTTTCCAGTTCTTCCAGATATTATTTCGAAAATTCCTTCAAAAATTATTTTTTTTCGGAAATTTCTCTAGTGATTCTCTGAAGAATTCTTTCGGGATTTCTCTTTTCTTTCTGCAGGGCTTCTCTAAGAATTTTCTACATGTTGTACTTTTAAGCTTTTGTGCACTTATCAGAAATTGTATTAGAAATTCTTACAAAAAAACCCGGAAAAATTCTTGGAGGAATATCTGAAATAATTCTTGCAGGAGTTTCTCAAGGAATCCCAGAAGATATTTCTGATGGAACTGCAAGAAGAACCCTTGGAAGAATTTCCGAGGGAATCCATGTTGGATTTGAAAAATTAGTTGAATTTCTGAAAAAAGCACCATGGAAGAAGTCTCAAGATATTGTACTGCCATGTAACAATGTGTTATGAAGAAGCATCTGCAGTTATTTCAGAAAAAATCCAAGCAGGAATGTCTGTGAACATTCCTGAAGAAATTTTCGAAGAAATCTCCAGCGTAATCCCTGCAGAATAAAAGTACTTTTGGATGAATCTGTTTGAAAAAATTACAGGGAAATTCCTGAAGGAATCCCAGGAGGAATTTCGGTAGACTTGGTGACTACTGGGAATTTCTTACGGGTTTGGGCCGAAGGGTCTCAGAGTTTCATGAAACTTTTTCCACAGGCAGGGCCTATAGATATATGATCAAAAAAAAAAAAAAAAATGAAAAAATTCAGGGTCGCCTATTTTTTGTTTTCCACTGATACTACTTACTTTGGCAATTAATAACTCAAGAACGAAGCTTCGTAGAAACAAAGATTTTTTCTAGGAATTGAAAGCAATTTTTTTCAGAAATCCAAACAAAAATATGAACTGGACAAAGCTTTCCACAAAGTTTTCCACAGTTGAGACAGTTCGTGAAGAAAATCCGGAAAAACTATGCCTGAACTCGTGGAAAATTTTCAAGAAAATATTTTTGATAAGGTAATTTCATAAGCTTTGATCGCTGATATTTTTGGAATGCACATTTTTTTCGTTCCTGAGTTATGGCCAATTTTGTGAAAAATGACCATACAATATATGTTTACATGGTCATTTTCACAAAATTGTTCATACTGCAGCAAAGAAAAAAAAAAGTGCATTCAAAAAATTACAGCAATCAAAGCTTATGAAATCACCTCCTCTAAAATATTTTTGTCGGCTTTTCTTTTTGAATTTTCTTAAGGGTGGAAAATTTTGTGGAAAACTTTTTCCACTTCATTTTTTTCTTTTCCTTTCTTTGCTTTCATTTTCATTACAAAAATTTCTTCCTACGATGCTTCGTTCTTGAGTTATGATTTTTCAAAAAAAAAAGTCTTGTATGGCACATTTAGACATTTTCTAACAAAATTGGCCATAACTCATAAACGAAAAAAAAAGTGCATTCCAAAAATATCAGCGATTAAAGCTTATGAAATAACCTTCTCAAAAATATTTTCTTGAAAATTATCCACGAGTTCGGGCATAGTTTTTCCGGCTTTTCTTTACGAGTTTTCTCAACTGTGGAACATTTTGTGGAAAACTTTGTCCAGTTATTTTTTTTATTTTGGAGAAAATTTGTCTTTTTTTAAAAAAAAATTGTTACTGCGATGATTCGTTCTTGAGTTATTATTTTTCAAAGTGAATAGTGGCAGGGGAAAACGATTTTCTGAATGATTCTCTGGGGAAATTTTGGAATTTACATCAGAATCTATAAAGCAATTCCTGATCAAATCTCCGGTGAACTCAGGACTCTGGTGAAATATTTTAAACATCTCTGGAAGTATTTCTGAAGGAACCTCTGGAGATGTTTCTGAAAGAAACATAGGAGAATTCAAAGATCGAACTCATAAAGATTATTGGATAAATCGCCAGGAAAATTTCCAAAAAAATAAATTTAAAAAATCAAAAGCTATCTTAGAAAATATTCATCATTTCTGGAGAAATCCTTGGTGCAATTCTATGAAAAATGCTGAAATTTCTATATTCTGAAGGAATCCGTGAATGATTTCCTAAACGAATCCGTATTTGAAATTCTGAAAGAATAAATTTAGAATCTTTTGAGGAATTCTCTGGAGAAATTTCCTGGCATTCGCACTCCCTGACCAACCCACTGATATCGATCGTGTTGCATGCACTTTGTACCTTTGTCTAACACTGTGAAGGCCTTGAGTTTTTGAAGAATATATTAAAAACATACAAGTAGATTTTTTTTTAATTCTCAAGAAATGTTCTCCATGATTTCTCAAGAAATTTCCCCAGAGAATTCTTAAGAAGTTCCCTCAGGAGTTACTCGTGCAATTCCCTCAGATATTCCTCAAGAAATTTCATTGAAGAATCCTCAAGGGTTTATCTCAGGGATTCCTCATCAGTTCTTCCAGGGATTTCTCCAGTAAATCCTCCAAGGATTCGTGTTCTCCAGTGATTCGTTAAGGAATTTCCTCATGACTTCCTTTAGGAATTTCGAGAGGAATGGTTTCTGAGATATCTCAGGAATTCTATCAGAAAGTATCTCAGGAAAAAATCTAAGAAATTTCTCAAGAATTTACATTGTATTTTTAAGGAATTTTATGCAAGAATTCTCCAGAGGTTCCTTCAAGAATATTCCCCGAATTTCTATTAGAAAATGTCCCTAGGAATCTTTCAAGAATTCTGTCAGGAATGATTCCAGCATATCCACTAGAAGTTTTCCAAGAGTTTTCTTCAAAAGTTTTCACAACATTTTTTTTATTTCTCAGATATTTCTAGTAAGGAATTCCTTCAGGAATTTTTCCAGGATTTCCATTAGGAATATCTATTGGAATTCTTTCAGAAATTTCCCGAGGAACTATTTCAGAAAATTTTCTAGGAATTCATCCAGAAGTTTTCGAAGGATTTTTTCCAGGGAACCTGATAGGTATTCTCCAGAAATTCCCCTAGAATTTTTTCCAGGAATTCAATCAGGAATTCCTCCAAGAATTATTTCAGAAATGTCCGGAAATTCCTTAGGAAATTTAATGTGAACTCCTCCAAGAATTTTCTAAGAAACTCCCCAAAGAGTTGTTCAGGCATTTCCCCAGAATTTGCAATAAAAAACATGCACAAGATTTTTCTCAGAAATTTTGCCAGGAGTTTTCCTGGATATTGTTGCAAATATTCTTCTAGGAATCTCAGAAAAATCTTGGCGATGTTCAAAAAGTAATTCCTATTGGAAATAACAGTGTTATTTCTGGATGAATCCTTGGTAAACAAAACGGAAGAAACCCAACAACCCCAATGAAATTACAGAGAACAGTTCACAGTTTTATAGAGGAATATCAGGCTTTTATTTCGAAATTCTTGGAGAAATTGCAGATGCAATTCAGTATACAAAATACAGTTTGAAATCCTTAAGGGAATCCCATTAAAAGAAATGCTGGAGGAGTCCCGGAACAAATGTCTCGACTAATTTTAGAAAAAAAATCAATGAATTGCTGGATGAATTTAGTAAAGCAGTTTGTGGAAAATTTTCACGGAAAGATTCCTGGTCGTACTTTTCGAAGAATACGTAAAATTTGTGATATAACTGGAATTTTCTTAGATAAATATATCGGCACAATACTGGGTCAAACTAAAAAAGTATCGTGCGCAATTCTCACAAGTGAAGCCGTCATTGATTCACCAAGCTGCGCCCGACAAGTAAACAGAAATTCAGCTTTTTAACCTTCGAGCTAACTATGTGTCTGCGGAGGACATGGAAACAAGTAGGTATGGATCTGTGACAAATCAACTATTCCAGCATATACTGGAGCGCTTTTCAACCACGGCTGATAAAATCAGAAATGCCTCACCAACGGAAACAAAGATTTCTTACGCCACAGAAGGTAGAACTTTCTTAAATCACTAGAAACACCTGTTGCGGCTAGAGGGATTAGCAATAATCGCAGACACTGCAGATTTGTGATGCTTTTTCGTTTCCCAACATGATTACGTAATGTGCGTGCCAATTTATTGCCGCACGCAGTCAGTTGTTGTAAAATCATAGATAATATCGTTTTAAGAAGATCGAAAATCGAAGATAATACGTCATTGGTGTCTAATACACTTACCTCCATAGGTAAATCGGTTACGTAACTTACTATCACCACACAGAAAGACATTCTGAAAACTACAAGTGACGAAAATATGAAAACGTTTAAATTTCCATCTAATTTCATTCGATTTTGCATAAAAGTATTTCTTGCATGCAAAGTTGTAGGCAAGCTCCATACTGCAGACAACCTGTAATTTTACAATCCGATGGAGAATTGTGTGGAATGCGATAGAAATCATTTTGTTACAGCTAACTCCATGTAACAATTTTTAACTGTGCAGTATTGTGTTTTTTTTTACAAATAGGGTAGCGAACCACGTGAGCAGCGGCCGGCATTTTGGGCACTCTTCGCTAAAAATCAGCCAATTCCAAACCAATTGACTTGAAATTTTGTACACGACTAGATACTTAACATATATTATCGCATTCCAAAAATTGTGTCAATTGGTTCAGAATTGGCTGAATTATAGCAGAAAAGTGCCCAAAATAGGACCCCTGCCGAGATGGTTCCACTTCCCTAGCTCATTCATAATTTACCAACTCTCAAATTAAAGTTTGATCAATATACAACTAATTTACGTTGAACTGATACACAAAAGATGGACAGTTTCACTCAACATTACGGTATCTCCCACAACAGCAGCCCGCAACCTCAGCTAATTTGAAATAGCACAACTACGGTGAATTCTTTCGGTTGACTTCAGCTGCCACTGACAGGCTGCCGATAGTTCCAATTCCCTTTTCTGTCTTTTCCCTGCCGTATCGTTGCTCCCTCGACGAGGAAAAACACCAATTCGAATTAAACCAATGCAATTTTCAAACTTAATTTCAAGCACTTGCCCATTTGGGGGTGCAGTTTGCTGGCTAGAAAACCAGGTCCTCATCCACATCGCTGCCAATGTGCAGTAGTGTGATGGCTTCCAATTGCCACCAACAGTGCTCGGGTGCGTCACGCTGTTTGAGCACGTGTTCGGAAATTTCCTTCGGACCGTTCGTTGTTGCCGAAAATAGCACTTCTACACACAAGAAGAGGCAAAACCATTTGCACAAGAAATCGTCGGCCGGCCGACTGATTTCATCGACGGCAAGAAGAGAAAAGCAAACGATTGCAGTTTGATTGCTTTATGTTGTGTGCAATCTCTTCGCCAAGTGGGGCTCAGCAGCATTTTGGGTAGCCAAATTTTCCGGAACGTTTTCTTCTTTTGCCGGGGGAACAAGGGAATGGTGAGAATTGAGAAATTTGCAAAACGCTCGACTACCGCAATATGTAGCCTATTGTGTTGGAGTTGCTGTTGAATCAGCTATCCAGCCGCACAATCAAATTTTTCTGGGCTGTGAAGGGGCTTTGGGGTGCCAATTATATATGAGTTTGAGGTTTGGCAAACGATTTATTGAACAAATGTCAGGAACTAATCGAATAATCATTGTTAAAGATCTATGATTTTTTTTTTCATTAGGGCAACATTGGGGATAGACAACAGCGTTCTTTTTTATTTTCTGGTGATATGTTGAGTAAGCCGTAACCTTTTCAAAACGCCCACAATAACGGCGATTTAGTTTTAATGAAATTATTTGTTGACGAATACACAAAAAGACAGAAATATTTACTCAAGAATCATACTCAATTCCAAAGAACCAATCATATAATTCCATCGCAGTGTCTTCATTCAAACAAAATTGAATGGCATGAAATCACGGAATACGCTCAAGAAAAATCCTATTTCAAGCAAATGTTCCCCTCAGATTCATATCATCATACACATGATATGATTGCCTGCCTCGAAGAACGATGACACAATATGGGAGTGCAAAACATTCCCTTCGTGGCATCAATCTGAATTTCACCCAGCTAGTTAGAGCCAACCTCTTCCATTAAGCGTCACCACGCGTTCGCGAGAAACTCGAAGAAAATGTTCATCCCTGGGAAAACGCTTCTTCAGCTACGTCGTACTGTAACACACATCCAGCGAGCGGCAAGACTTGTCATACATCTTCTACTTGTCATTCCATGGTTCTGGCTCGGATTCTCCCCTCCCACTTATTCTGATATGGATCCGTTTTTCGGTTACTTATACGCTCACTCACGCCTCACCACTTACCCAGTACCCTCAGCGAGCCTCTTGAAGGAAACCACCGCACCGGCTGTGTCTGTTCGATTTGGCCCCGCGTGTCTTCTGCTGTATTTGTCTGACTGTCTGTCGATCATCGTTACCGGTAAGGAGACAGCCCACTTGCGAGCCAAGTGACATGTAGTCACACCCACTCTTACTTATGTTGCCAGCATTGGACCGTACCAAGCATTACCAACCACCACCATCATCACAAGCACCACCCAGAAGCATCGGGAGTTGCCCTTGCCATCTCTCTGGTTATACAATCACGATGCCGTGATAAGCTGGTTGGGGAATTTCGCCCTGAGGTTTGGCACCAATAATTCGCCGCGTGACAGGCAGGCATTCCGGTTTCGATGTTAACAAGTTCAGGGCCGTGTGCCACGATGTGGATGGGATATGGCTGAGCTGATTTTCGGTTGGGTGTATGTATTGATAAAAAGTTTTAAAATTTCACGTACTCTATACAAGCCGATATAGGTGGTGGTAAAGGCAGAGGTTGAAATATTTCTATGGGAATTTTGCATTTTGCTTTTCTCTTTTGCCATGTTTTACGGGAATTTTTCCTTCCTCTATCTATGATTAAAGTATTCATAACCTACACGTTCACCGTTATTTACTGAGAACTCCCTTTGTCAATAACCATTTTGAACAAATTTAATAAGCAATTGAGAAAACTCCAATTTCAAAAACTTCCAGGGCCGACAGGGAATTGAATTAACCACCTTACATACAGGGATGGACAAAATGATCGGGGCAGGCAAAATTTACACTTTTCAAAAAATGGTCAACTTTTAGAAAACTGCATCACAAATTCTCAAATTTTTACTACAATTTGGGAAAGATAAGACTTTTCTACATGACGTTAGATAGATTCCAGTTAAAGGCATAATTATCCGATGGCATACTTTGAACTGTTATGTCTGAGGATCTCATGAACCGAATGTAATGAAATTTTGAGCATTAATGTCTTATAAACGTTTAACTAAACTTAAAATTTATCATAATAAAAATACAGTTGACTCTCTACATCTCGATATTGAGCGGACCATCGAGATAAGGAGAGATCAAACTCAAGAATCAATTTGTAATGCACTCTAGATTGAAAAATCGTCCGTAACTAGGAAAACCCTTCAACAAACAGATGTCACTTCGCATTCCCAGAATGTTTTGCGCCTAAAAAAGAGATCTAGCAACCTGTTAAAACGGGCATATCGACATATGGAAAGAAAATCTAGAACATAAACGAACGAGATCGCATCGAAATAGAGAGATATTGAGATAAGGAGATATCGACATGTAGAAAGGTAAAATGTATGCAGATTGAAGGGACCGTGAAAACCATCGAGATAGGGAGAGATATCGAGATGTAGAACATCGACATGTGGAGAGTCGACTGTAGTTATAACGATTTTTATTATCATATGATTTTTTCAGTAAATTGGTCTATATTTGACATGCATCCCATAACTTTTCTCAATTCATAGCCTGGTATTCTCTTACTTCCTTTCAAAACCTACTTATATTCAATTCAATTAGAGGGAATTTAACCTTTCAGTACTCGCGCCAATTTTTATAACGCGAGCAGTCGCGCGTTGTACTTTGTACAACACCCATACATTCTGAAATATCTAAGGATCCTGATTGTTTAGAGGAGGACTGTCTTTGGCAAAGTTGTTGTAAATTTCATGGGCTACTTGATGCTGACAAAGTTGATTCGTAATACGTCCACTAGGCGGCGCTAGTGAGCAATATCATGTTATATCTTATATCTCAGGATCCTGATGTCTTAGAAAGATGGTGTCTTCGGCAAAGTTGTTTGGTAAGTCATCGGCTTACAGATTATTGGCCGTTTAATTAGAAATTCCACCACTAGGCGGCGCTAGTGAGCAAATAAACTTTATATCCTATGTATCTCGGGAACCTGATAACTTAGAAAGATGGTGTCTTCGACAAAGTTGTTTGGTAGGTCAAGTACTTACGGATGATTCGCAGTTTAATTTAAAATTTCATCACTTGGCGGCGCTAGTGAGCACGTAAATATTATATATTATGTATCTCTGGACCCTTATTACTTAGAAAGATAGTGTCTTCGGCAAAGATGTTTAGTATATCAAGGGCTTATAGATGAGTGACAGTTTGATTTCAAATGCCACCACTAGGAGGCGCTAGTGAGTATGTAAATTTTTAATCTCATGTAGTTCAGGATCCCGATTAAAAAGGCACGGGACACCGTCTTCAGCCAGAGGCTGTACAGACTGAACAGAACTTAACACTAGACCATGGACACGACATACATTACATGCACTAGTGGATAGCATGGTGCGGTTACACGCTTGGAAACGCAAACCGAACGGCCACGAAGCTCCACTTTACTCAGAAAGATGGTGTCTTCGGCAAAGTTGTTTGGTAGATCAAAGACCAAATGGAGGAAAAGTTACCTATCGTGCCGACCTTCTAAAAGATCGATAACTTACAGATAGTTGTCCGTTTGAATCGTAATTTCACCACTAGATGACGCTAGTGAACATAAAAAATGTATATGCAATAGTTCTCAGGATCCTGGTTACTAGAAGAGAGATGGTGGTTTCGGCAAAGTTGTCAAATAGGTTAAGTGCATTTGGTTGATGGGTCGTTGAAATCAATATTTCGCCAGTATGTGGTGCTAATGAGCATGCAAATTTTATATCTTATACACAGCAAATAATTTTGTAATATCCTGGCGCGTAATTTCTGGCGACGTATCCAATTTCGAACGTAATTTCGCTCTGTTGCATCGTTTTCCAACTATTATCACACTCACCATGTACACCCTGGTTGTCACTGGAAAGTGTCAACAAACCCATTCCAGCAGATACCTAGAAGCAGTATCATATTTATCACCTACTTTCTAAACTTGGTGAAACAGCCGAGAGGTAAGGGATATGCCTCACAATCAACGGATCAGTGTACGAATCCATGCCAATATTTTATTTATATATGATTCATCCATCGATCCGGTTCTAGCGATTGCTAGACCCACTTTCAAGCTACGGCGGCTGATATGCTGCGTAGGAAGGATGTAATTTGTACATCACTTTTACGACGCGACTGATGTGCAGCGAAAATGATGTGATATCACAAGAATTTTTTTGCTGTGTATATCTCCGAGTCTGATTACCTGGGAAGTTGATATCTTTGGCAAGGTTGGTTGGTAGATCAAGGGCTTTCAGTTGATTGACCATTTGATTCGTGATTCTGCCACCAGAAGACGCTAGTTGTAAATTTGCAAAAGCATGAACGTGTTATTATTCATCTAGAAAAAAATTAACGAGCTGTAAATTTTTATACTTCCGAAAGTTTTCAAAATTTGAAAATTACACAACTAGTTGATTATAATTTGTTTAAATTTGCACTTGATTGATTAATTTACATGAAGTTAAAGCGCTTAGTAAAATATTCAATATCTGACCGTCGTATTTCAATATGCTCTATCTTAAGGTTGTCAATGTCACGGGATAAGTACATCCATCCTTTATCCATCAAGCAACAATGTCGAAGACATCATCTTTCTAAGTAATCAGGATCTTGAGACATATGAGTTATAAAATTTGAATACCCACTAGCGCCACCTAGATGTGGAGTTTCAAATCATACGGCTCTTCATCAGTTAGTGTTCGATCTACTAAACAACTTTGCTGAGGACATCATCTTTCTAACTAATCAGGATCTCGAGATATATGAGTTATAATATTTGAGTACTCACTTGCGCCACCTGGATGTGGAATTCCACATCATACTTATCTTCATCAGTTAGTGTTTGATCTACTAAACAACTTTGCAGAAGACACTATCTTTCTAAGTAATCAGGGTCCTGAGATGTATGAGTTATAAAATTTCAATGCCCACTAGCGCCACCTAGATATGGAGTTTCGAACCAAACGGCTTTCCATCAGTTAGTGTTTAACCAACCAAACAACTTTGCCGAAGACACCATCTTTCTAAGTACTCAGGATCCTGAGTTATATGGGATATAAAAATTACATGCTCACTAGCGCCGCCTATCGGTTGAAATCTGAATTTCTCAGATCACCTCGCGAAGGCCCTTGATATCCCAAGTAACTTTGACGAAGACACCATATATCTAGATTTTAGATTTTGAAATACACTAATTCACATTCAACTGTCTATCTTACCTTAAATATAGTACGTTCTTCATATTGGGATTTTATATTTTCCGCATTATAAGGAGTTATACTGTTTTCAAAAAAGGTCTTATAATATTCCAAATAAGATTCCTGTAGAATACATTTGGGGGTGACATCGATAGAAAAGATGGTTCCAAAGTAATAGTCGATAATTCTCATGTGTTGTACAAAGTACAACAGCGCGATTAACGGAAGTTTAAATGTAGTATTACTACATCTTGAATGTTCAAGCAATGTTGAAGTTTTGGCTAACTTAATGTTTTTTTTTTTTTAAATTTTTCTATTTTAATATTCTTATTGTTTTTATTTTTTTTCCGTGTTGACAATTTTGAGTAAGCTCAAAAGTTTGTCGATGCTCAATTATATAAGTCATAAATGCTTAAAATTTCATTACATTTGGTTCATTGAATCCGGAGATATAACAGGTTCAACTATCGAATATTTGTGCATTTTTCAAGAATATGTTTTACTTCAAGTAAAATAACCCGATCTATCCCAAATTTAGACCATTAGCAGACAACTACTTGAGATGTTTGAAGCACTTTTCAAAAAGCTACAGCTAGTTGACCATGTTTTGAATACTGACAATTTTGTCTATCCCTTGTTTGTTTTTACTAAATATCCACACGTAGTTAGGACCATTATAGCCCAGAGAGGTGTCAAGGACATTTTCTGGTAAACGTGAATGCTGGAAATTCGGGGTGCTGGGATAATTTGAAATACTTTGAAATCGCCTCTAAACCTTCATGAATTCCTCCAGTAATTCTTCCAGGAATAACTCCAAAAACTCCTCCAGAAATACCTCCAAGAATTCACCCAGGAATTCCTCCAGGAATTCCTCCAGGAATTCCTCCAAGGATTCCTCCAGGGATTCCTCCAGGAATTCTAAAGGGATTCCTTCAGGAATTCCTCCAGGGATTCCTTCAGGAATTCCTCCAGGGATTCCTTCAGGAATTCCTCCAGGGATTCCTTCAGGAATTCCTCTAGGGATTCCTTCAGCAATTCCTCCAGGTATTCCTTCAGGAATTTCTCCAGGGATTCCTTCAGGAATTCCTCCAGGGATTCCTTCAGGAATTCCTCCAGGGATTCCTTAAGGAATTCCTCCAGGAATTCCTCCAGGAATTCCTCCAGAAATTCCTCCGGGAATTCCTCCAGGAATTCCTCCGGGAATTTCTCCAGGAATTCCTCCAGGAAATCCTCCAGGAAATCCTCCAGGAATTCCTCCAGGAATTCCTCCAGGAATTCCTCCAGGAATTCCTCCAGGAATTCCTCCAGGAATTCCTCCAGGAATTCCTCCAGGAATTCCTCCAGGAATTCCTCCAGGAATTCCTCCAGGAATTCCTCCAGGGATTCCTCCAGGAATTCCTCCAGGGATTCCTCCAGAAATTCCTCCAGGGATTCCTCCAGGATTTCCTCCAGAGATTCCTCCAGGAATTCTTTCAGGGATTCCTCCAGGGATTCCTCCAGGAATTCCTCCAGGGATTCCTCCAGGAATAACTCCAGGCATTCCTCCAGGGATTCCTCCAGGAATTCCTCCAGGGATTCCTCCAGGAATTCCTCCAGGAATTCCTTCAGGGATTCCTCCAGGGATTCCACCAGGAATTCCTCCAGGGATTCCACCAGGAATTCCTCCAGGGATTCCTCCAGGAATTCCTCCAGGGATTCCTCCAGGAATTCCTCGAGGGATTCCTCCAGGAATTCCTCCAGGGATTCCTCCAGGAATTCCTCCAGGGATTCCTCCAGGAATTCCTCCAGGGATTCCTCCAGGAATTCCTCCAGGGATTCCTCCAGGAATTCCTCCAGGGATTCCTCCAGGAATTCCTCCAGGGATTCCTCCAGGAATTCCTCCAGGGATTCCTCCAGGAATTCCTCCAGGGATTCCTCCAGGAGTTCCTCCAGGGATTCCTCCAGGAATTCCTCCAGGGATTCCTCCAGGAATTCCTCCAGGGATTCCTCCAGGAATTCCTCCAGGGATTCCTCCAGGAATTCCTCCAGGGATTCCTCCAGGGATTCCTCCAGGAATTCCTCCAGGAATTCCTCTAGGGATTCCTCCAGGAATTCCTCTAGGGATTCCTCCAGGAATTCCTCTAGGGATTCCTCCAGGAATTCCTCTGGGGATTCCTGCAGAAATTCCTCTAGGGATTCCTCCAGGAATTCCTCTAGGGATTCCTCCAGGAATTCCTCTAGGGATTCCTCCAGGAATTCCTCTAGGGATTCCTCCAGGAATTCCTCTAGGGATTCCTCCAGGAATTCCTCTAGGGATTCCTCCAGGAATTCCTCTAGGCATCCCTCCAGGAATTCCTCCAGGGATTCCTGCAGGAATTCCTCCAGGGATTCCTGCAGGGATTCTTCCAGGGATTCCCCCCGGAATTCTTCCAGGAATTCCTGCAGCAATTCCTCCAGGGATTCCTGCAGGAATTCCTCCAGGGATTCCTGCAGGAATTCCTCCAGGGATTCCTGCAGGAATTTCTCCAGGGATTTCTGCAGGAATTCCTTAAGGAATCCCTCCAGGATTTCCTCCAGGAATTCCTCCAGGAATTCCTCCAGGAATTCCTCCAGGAATTCCTCCAGGAATTCCTCCAGGAATTCCTCTAGGTATTCCTCCAGGAATTCCTCCAGGTATTCCTCCAGGAATTCCTCCAGATATTCCTCCAGGAATTCCTCCAGGTATTCCTCCAGGAATTGCTCCAGGTATTCCTCCAGGAATTGCTCCAGGTATTCCTCCAGGAATTCCTCCAGGTATTCCTCCAGGAATTCCTCCAGGTATTCCTCCAGGAATTCCTCCAGGTATTCCTCCAGGAATTCCTCCAGGTATTAGTCCAGAAATTCCTCCAGGAATTCCTCCAGTTATTCCTCCAGGAATTCCTCCAGGTATTCCTCCAGGAATTCCTCCAGGTATTCCTCCAGGGATTCCTCCAGGAATTCCTCCAAGGATTGCTCCAGGAATTCTTCCAGGAATTCCACCAGGGATTCCTCAAGGAATTCCTCCAGGGATACCTTAAGGAATTTCTCCAGGGATTCCTTAAGGAATTCCTCCAGGGATTTCTCAAGGAATTCCTCCAGGGATTCCTCGAGGAATTCCTCCAGGGATTCCTCGAGGAATTCCTCCAGGGGTTCCTCAAGGAATTCCTCCAGGGATTCCTCAAGGAATTCCTCCAGGGATTCCTCAAGGAATTCCTCCAGGGATTCCTCAAGGAATTCCTCCAGGGATTCCTCAAGGAATTCCTCCAGGGATTCCTCAAGGAATTCCTCCAGGGATTCCTCAAGGAATTCCTCCAGGGATTCCTCAAGGAATTCCTCCAGGGATTCCTCAAGGAATTCCTCCAGGGATTCCTCAAGGAATTCCTCCATTGATTCCTCAAGGAATTCCTCCAGGGATTCCTCAAGGAATTCCTCCAGGGATTCCTCAAGGAATTCCTCCAGGGATTCCTCAAGGAATTCCTCCAGGGATTCCTCAAGGAATTCCTCCAGGGATTCCTCAAGGAATTCCTCCAGGGATTCCTCAAGGAATTCCTCCAGGGATTCCTCAAGGAATTCCTCCAGGGATTCCTCAAGGAATTCCTCCAGGGATTCCTCAAGGAATTCCTCGAGGGATTCCTCAAGGAATTCCTCCAGGGATTCCTCAAGGAATTCCTCCAGGGATTCCTCAAGGAATTCTTCCAGGAATTCCTCAAGGAATTCCTCCAGGGATTCCTCAAGGAATTCCTCCAGGGATTCCTCAAGGAATTCCTCCAGGGATTCCTCAAGGAATTCCTCCAGGGATTCCTCAAGGCATTCCTCCAGGGATTCCTCAAGGCATTCCTCCAGGGATTCCTCAAGGAATTCCTCCAGGGATTCCTCAAGGAATTCCTCCAGGGATTCCTCAAGGAATTCCTCCAAGGATTCCTCAAGGAATGCCTCCAGGGATTCCTCAAGGAATGCCTCCAGGGATTCCTCAAGGAATGCCTCCAGGGATTCCTCAAGGAATGCCTCCAGGGATTCCTCAAGAAATGCCTCCAGGGATTCCTCAAGGAATGCCTCCAGGGATTCCTCAAGAAATGCCTCCAGGGATTCCTCAAGGAATGCCTCCAGGGATTCCTCAAGGCATTCCTCCAGGGATTCCTCAAGGCATTCCTCCAGGGATTCCTCAAGGAATTCCTCCAGGGATTCCTCAAGGAATTCCTCCAGGGATTCCTCAAGGAATTCCTCCAAGGATTCCTCAAGGAATGCCTCCAGGGATTCCTCAAGGAATGCCTCCAGGGATTCCTCAAGGAATGCCTCCAGGGATTCCTCAAGGAATGCCTCCAGGGATTCCTCAAGGAATGCCTCCAGGGATTCCTCCAGGAATTCCTCCAGGGATTCCTCAAGGAATTCCTCCAGGGATTCCTCAAGGAATTCCTCCAGGGATTCCTCAAGGAATTCCTCCAGGGATTCCTCAAGGAATTCCTCCAGGGATTCCTCAAGGAATTCCTCCAAGGATTCCTCAAGGGATTCCTCCAGGGATTCCTCAAGGAATTCCTCCAGGGATTCCTCAAGGAATTGCTCCAGGGATTCCTCAAGGAATTCCTCCAGGGATTCCTCAAGGAATTCCTCCAGGGATTCCTCAAGGAATTCCTCCAGGGATTCCTCAAGGAATTCCTCCAGGGATTCCTCAAGGAATTCCTCCAGGGATTCCTCAAGGAATTCCTCCAGGGATTCCTCAAGGAATTCCTCCAGGGATTCCTCAAGGAATTCCTCCAGGGATTCCTCAAGGAATTCCTCCAGGGATTCCTCAAGGAATTCCTCCAGGGATTCCTCAAG
This sequence comes from Aedes albopictus, assembly GCF_035046485.1. NCBI lineage: Eukaryota > Metazoa > Arthropoda > Insecta > Diptera > Culicidae > Aedes > Aedes albopictus. The sequence goes on from NC_085137.1 coordinate 63,410,158, forward strand.
GAATTCCTCCAGGGATTCCTCAAGGAATTCCTCCAGGGATTCCTCAAGGAATTCCTCCAGGGATTCCTTAAGGAAATCCTCCAGTGATCCCTCAAGGAATTCCTCTAGGGATCCCTCCAGGAATATCTCCAGGGACTCCTCCAGGAATATCTCCAGGGATTCCTCCAGGAATATCTCCACGGATTTCTCCAGGAATTCCTCCAGGGATTCATCCAGAAATTCCTCCAGGGATTCCTCCAGGAATTCCTCCAGGGATTCCTCCAGGAATTCCTCCTGGGATTCCTCCAGGAATTCCTCCTGGGATTCCTCCTGGAATTCCTCCAGGGATTCCTCCAGGGATTCCTCCAGGGAATCCTCCAGGGATTTCTCCAGGGATTTCTCCAGGGATTCCTCCAGGAATTCCTTCAGGAATTCTTCCAGGAATTCCTCCAGGAATTCCTCCAGGAATTCCTCAAGGAATTCCTCCAGGAATTCCTCCAGGAATTCCTCCAGGAATTCCTCCAGGAATTCCTCCAGGAATTCCTCCAGGAATTCCTCCAGGAATTCCTCCAGGAATTCCTCCAGGAATTCCTCCAGGAATTCCTCCAGGAATTCCTCCAGGAATTCCTCCAGGAATTCCTCCAGGAATTCCTCCAGGAATTCCTCCAGGAATTCCTCCAGGAATTCCTCCAGGAATTCCTCCAGGAATTCCACCAGGAATTCCTCCAGGAATTCCTCCAGGAATTCCTCCAGGAATTCCTCCAGGGAATCCTCCAGGAATTCCTCCAGAAATTCCTCCAGGGATTCCTCCAGGAAATCCTCCAGGAATTCCTTCAGAGATTTCGCCAGAAATTCCTCTAAGGTTTCTTCCATTAACTCCTCCAAGGTTTCTTCCAGGAATTCCTGCAGGGATTCCTCATGAAATTCCTCCAGAGATTCCTCCAGGAATTTCTCCAAGGATTTCTCCAGGAATTCCTCCAATTATTCCACCAAGTATTCCTTCACGGACTCATCCAGGGTTTCCACCAGAAATTGGGGACTCTCGCCCCAATCAAACTTTTGCCCCACTCTATTCTCCGCCCAGAAGAGGGTCAGGTGTCAGCCGCTCTCGAGGAGAAGAGCAACTGATGAAACATTGCAAGTGACGGGGCTGGGATTGAACCCATGGCCATCCACTTTATGAAGTGAACGTGTGACCACTACGCCAAGGGCGCAGATCCAGGCTTTGACTGTGCATAATTTGAAGCTGCAATGGTTTTTGTATCCTAAACTCTAGCGGGCGCAGCTTTTTCTTTTTTCTCACTATAGTGCTAACACTTAGTCAATAATTCTACGCCACACAACTCGGATTTTATGTTCTTTATTAGTAAGAAATCCTTGGAACAGGTGGCACTGGGATGAAAAAACTATTGTTGCTTTTGTTCAGTATCGATTCAGTGAGGTATGAAGATCAACAAAACTGGTCAAGTGGATAAGAGCCATGTGTCGACAAGGTTTCCAGTTCAAAATCAGCACTCTTGGTTTAATCTATATCAAGGAAATTTTCAGGGATCTCTGTCGGCATTTTCCAAGAATCCTTCTGAGGGAAATTTCGGCAGGTTTTCTTGAAAAAAAAAATCCTAACGGAAACCGAGGAAGAATCAATCAATGAATCACAAGTGACATTCCTGAATGAATCCCTAAGATGATGCAAGAAGAATCCCCATAGGAATCCCTAAATAGTTTTTGAGAGAATCAATTGAAAGCATCCACAAGAAATTCCGGGATATCTATTGAAGAAATGAAGAAAAGAAATTTCGGAAGAAATCCGTAAACGGTCAACAAAGGGGGCGACAGCTATTTTTATGGTTCTTTGTAAGGCAAAATTGAACAATCGTGTTGAGGGGCTCGGATCCCTGAAGCAGTGCTGGGAGATTTTTTTTAAGAAACCCCAAGAGCAATTCCAAAATATACCAAATCTAATCAATTCCTCAATTGAAAATCTAGAATATATCTTGAAGGAATCCCAGAACCAGCGGAAGGAACCCCGAGATGATTCGAATTAATAAAGGCATTTGGGGGGAAGGGGATCACTAATGGAATGCCGGAGAATATCGCAGAGAAATTCCAAGAAAAATCAATGGAAGAACCTCGCGAGAAACTCCCAGCAGAAGTCTAGAAAAAAATGCTGGAGAAATACTTGATAAAATCCTGTAGGAATCCCTTTAAAGGAATCGCAAGAGACATCCTTGTAGAAAACTTGGGAATGGCCAATGGAGAAATCTCGGGAAAGTTCCGGAATTTTTCGATGAAAATATCTCGGGAAAAATGCTAAAAAAATCCCTGAAAAGTCCCGGGAGTAATTAATGAAGAAGTCTGAGGTGGAATCTCTGAAGAAATCCCGTGAGGAATACCTGAGGAAAACCTAGAAGACACCTTTAAAGGAAACTTTTGAGAAACCAATGGACAAATCTCGAGTTGATTCCTTGGGAGAATCCCAGAAGAAATCTCGGAAAAAAATCTCAAATGACTCCTCAGAAACTTATAAACACCTAATCCAATTACTCCCGTTAAAAAGATGGAACAATCGTCGGAATATTGCCTGGAGAAACACAGTTTCTGAAAAAAGGGATAAATGCTTATAGAAGAGACACCGGAATAAATCGCTGAAGGAATCCAGAAGGAATCTTGAAAGAAATCCATAAAAAAATTTCGGAATGATGGCCGGAGAAATCATCAAAAGAATTTCGGAAAGATAACCTGAATGAATCCTAGGCAAAATCTATAAAGGACATCCGTGAATAATCAAAGAAAAAATCGCTACTGAAATCTTTTAATAAATCTCTAAATAAATATCGGGAGAAATACCTGGAACAATTGCGGGAGGATTTCCGCAAGAAATTCCCAATAGAACCTTGGCAAGCGGAAAAATTATGCCTGAGAAGAATTAATGAACGAATCTTCAATTAAAATTATGTAGAAGTTGCGGAAGAAATTCATAAAGAAAGTCCGAGAGAAATCCTTTAAAAAATCGCTAAAATATGTGAGTAATCGTTGAAAACAAAAAATCAAGAGACATCCTTTTGAATATCCTTTTGAAAAGCCACTTTTCTCAGAATATGGGTAGCGACCTATCAGCCCCATAATAAATACACGCGTCAGTAAAGAAGTTTGAGACAGGTTGTCCTAAAGGAATCCCTGAGAGAATCTCGGAAGAGATCACTGAAAGAATCCTAGGATAAATTCCAGAAGAAATCATTGAAGGAATCCCTGAAGGTAATACAAGAAACATTAATACATCAAACGCGGAAAAAATCCTTGGAATTTCAGTATTCCACAGTTACTGAAGAATTCTGTGGAGAAATTCCAACAGAAATTCCGGAAAGAATCCTAAGAGAAATACCTGAAGGAGTCCCCAAAAAACAGATCCGACCCTGTTCATCAAGAGCCAGACGAGGACAGATTCAATCTATTTGATGAAAGTGACAATGGCTCCTGATGTCCTGATAATGAAGTGACTCCAGATTGGTAATTTTGATCTTAGCTCTTGTAACCATCATCAACCGAGAGAGCGAGTGTGCTTCAATCCTTCAACCCATCTGATGTGGTCAGATCAACAATCTCGAGTCACCACTCCTCGTCGACTTTAGTTTTCAAGCCATGTCTTCAGTCACGTTTCGCAAACGGACGCGTGTTCAAGAGTTCGCTCTTTTTCAATGTAGCCAAGCCGACTGGTGCCGAGGATGAGTCGCGGAAGAATCATTAGATTTATTATTATCATAATTTATTCCCGGAGCGACATCGGCGAAGACGGGGACCAAGCTCAAATAAGATGACACCCCCCACTAACTGACGACTGGCGGTGATGCAGCCCAGCTATGTAGCATTACGTCGTCGTCGTACCGTTCGCTGCCGCTGCGAGTGACAGCCTTCAACGGAAGCGTCATCGACGGTGTCGGAATGCAGATATCGACGACGACGCAAAACGCACCCAAGAGAAACTTCAATTTTGGCAGGGCTGACACGTTTCGCGTCGGGCTGAGTAATTGACATTTGCTGTTGTCAAATAATTGGGCAAATTGAACATCCATTAGCGGGCGCGTTCGACGTTGGTTGGTTGGTCGGCCCTTATCTGCCTGTTGGACGGGTGCGACACGTTTCGGTGGAATGATGCAATTGGCAATGCATTCCGGCGAACGACAATTGAATTTGAATAGCTCGCGTCGACAACGTTCCAACATCGCAACTAAACTATTTCTATTCAGAACAAGTTGTACCGGAAGCGACACGCTGCTGTTCGTTCCTCTTGGTTCGCCGCGCCGCTCTGTCGACGACAGAGATGTCAAATCAGTCACTTCCGAGTTTTCAACCAACCAGTAGTGGCGACGAACGGGTCCAAAGACTTGGGGCATCGATTTATTAAAGTGGAGTATTCGTAGCACTCAATTTGTACGCGCTCCCGGGACTTTCGTAACAAACTGGGAAACGCTTTTTCTTCCTTCATTCCCATGGTGGCTTACAGTTTTCCGAAAGAACTACGGGAATGTTTGCTACGTCTTGCGAAGAATTTCATTGAATGCAAATAGGAATTTATACCAGCTAGCAGCCACCCATCGGTAGTGCCTGGATTTTTTTTTCACTGAGACCATCGTGACAGCACCATCTTTCAGGATATTTCACGGCTTATTCTTTTCTGGATTCTGAACGGATATCACACATGTGTGCTAAAGTGCGTCGTCGTCGTGGTTGAAGTCGTCGATGATAACCATGGATCTCCCGCATCAATCTAAAAGAGACGGACGACGTGGGAAGATAAAGAACAATGGAGAATGTCCTAGTCACATCATGGTTTTTATCGTTTTTTATGCTTGTCGTTGGAACTGTCACCGATGGGAAGGCACGTTATGCTAAATTAGGTGACATAAGTCTTTCTTAATCGACGGAGGGTCTAGCTTTGAGATATCCTTTCAATCAGGAAATCGTTTTTTTTTTGTTCAAGCCAACCTACGCCAAGATTTCTCAAACTGAAATCGCTTTAAATAATCTTACATATATCGAATCGTTAGATGGCGCATTGGAATCACCAGAAAAGGGCGTCATTGCAGCCTGGCAGCAACGGGTGGCAGCAAGGAAAACTACTTGAATGATTTTAGTAGTTGCTTAAAAAATACAAGCGACTTAACCCTTTGGAGCCGGAGGGGTCATATATGATTCCAACATAGACACGGCTGACTGATCTGATACTGTCTATTGAACTTTCAGAAGACTTACTGGGCATGATATAGTATAGATCATAGCTTTGTATAATGAAAAAGTTACTCTTACACCCGCAGACTTTAGGATCCACACTCAAGAATAGTTTAAATGACCTAGGATATCCAGAAAAATTATTCTGCTTAAATTACGATACAAGTAGTCGTCATACACTAAAGACATATCATATTTGATAATTGTAAAATAACTTATTTGCATGAAGTAATCGAATTCGACTTGATATCGAATTGAAATAGAAATGCAATCGACGGAAATCCTCCATGCATTTCGAAGGAAATCCTCCAAGGATTTCGAAGGAAATCCGCCAAGGATTTCGAAGGAAATCCTCCGAGGATTTCGAAGGAAACCCTCCAAAGCTTGAATGGTTCGAAGATTCAAAGGAAATTGTCCAAGGATTTCAAAGGAAATCCTCCAAGGATTTCGAAGGAAATCCTCCAAGGATTTCGAAGGAAATCCTCCAAGGATTTCGAAGGAAATCCTCCAAGGATTTCGAAGGAAATCCTCCAAGGATTTCGAAGGAAATCCTCCAAGGATTTCGAAGGAAATCCTCCAAGGATTTCGAAGGAAACCCTCCAAGGATTTCGAAGGAAACCCTTCAAGGATTTCGAAGGAAATCCTCTAAGGATTTCGAAGGAAATCCTCCAAGGATTTCGAAGGAAATCCTCCAAGGATTTCGAAGGAAATCCTCCAAGGATTTCGAAGGAAATCCTCCAAGGATTTCGAAGGAAATCCTCCAAGGATTTTGAAGGAAATCCTCCAAGGATTTCGAAGGAAATCCTCCAAGGATTTCGAAGGAAATCCTCCAAGGATTTCGAAGGAAATCCTCCAAGGATTTCGAAGGAAATCCTCCAAGGATTTCGAAGGAAATCCTCCAAGGATTTCGAAGGAAATTCTCCAAGGATTTCGAAGGAAATCCTCCAAGGATTTCGAAGGAAATCCTCCAAGGATTTCGAAGGAAATCCTCCAAGGATTTCGAAGGAAATCCTCCAAGGATTTCGAAGGAAATCCTCCAAGGATTTCGAAGGAAATCCTCCAAGGATTTCGAAGGAAATCCTCCAAGGATTTCGAAGGAAATCCTCCAAGGATTTCGAAGGAAATCCTCCAAGGATTTCGAAGGAAATCCTCCAAGGATTTCGAAGGAAATCCTCCAAGGATTTCGAAGGAAATCCTCCAAGGATTTCGAAGGAAATCCTCCAAGGATTTCGAAGGAAATCCTCCAAGGATTTCGAAGGAAATCCTCCAAGGATTTCGAAGGAAATCCTCCAAGGATTTCGAAGGAAATCCTCCAAGGATTTCGAAGGAAATCCTCCAAGGATTTCGAAGGAAATCCTCCAAGGATTTCGAAGGAAATCCTCCAAGGATTTCGAAGGAAATCCTCCAAGGATTTCGAAGGAAATCCTCCAAGGATTTCGAAGGAAATCCTCCAAGGATTTCGAAGGAAATCCTCCAAGGATTTCGAAGGAAATCCTCCAAGGATTTCGAAGGAAATCCTCCAAGGATTTCGAAGGAAATCCTCCAAGGATTTCGAAGGAAATCCTCCAAGGATTTCGAAGGAAATCCTCCAAGGATTTCGAAGGAAATCCTCCAAGGATTTCGAAGTAAATCCTCCAAGGATTTCGAAGTAAATCCTCCAAGGATTTCGAAGGAAATCCTCCAAGGATTTCGAAGGAAATCCTCCAAGGATTTCGAAGGAAATCCTCCAAGGATTTCGAAGGAAATCCTCCAAGGATTTCGAAGGAAATCCTCCAAGGATTTCGAAGGAAATCCTCCAAGGATTTCGAAGGAAATCCTCCAAGGATTTCGAAGGAAATCCTCCAAGGATTTCGAAGGAAATCCTCCAAGGATTTCGAAGGAAATCCTCCAAGGATTTCGAAGGAAATCCTCCAAGGATTTCGAAGGAAATCCTCCAAGGATTTCGAAGGAAATCCTCCAAGGATTTCGAAGGAAATCCTCCAAGGATTTTGAAGGAAATCCTCCAAGGATTTCGAAGGAAATCCTCCAAGGATTTTGAAGGAAATCCTCCAAGGATTTCGAAGGAAATCCTCTAAGGATTTCGAAGGAAATCCTCCAAGGATTTCGAAGGAAATCCTCCAAGGATTTCGAAGGAAATCCTCCAAGGATTTCGAAGGAAATCCTCCAAGGATTTCGAAGGAAATCCTCCAAGGATTTCGAAGGAAATCCTCCAAGGATTTCGAAGGAAATCCTCCAAGGATTTCGAAGGAAATCCTCCAAGGATTTCGAAGGAAATCCTCCAAGGATTTCGAAGGAAATCCTCCAAGGATTTCGAAGGAAATCCTCCAAGGATTTCGAAGGAAATCCTCCAAGGATTTCGAAGGAAATCCTCCAAGGATTTCGAAGGAAATCCTCCAAGGATTTCGAAGGAAATCCTCCAAGGATTTCGAAGGAAATCCTCCAAGGATTTCGAAGGAAATCCTCCAAGGATTTCGAAGGAAATCCTCCAAGGATTTCGAAGGAAATCCTCCAAGGATTTCGAAGGAAATCCTCCAAGGATTTCGAAGGAAATCCTCCAAGGATTTCGAAGGAAATCCTCCAAGGATTTCGAAGGAAATCCTCCAAGGATTTCGAAGGAAATCCTCCAAGGATTTCGAAGGAAATCCTCCAAGGATTTCGAAGGAAATCCTTCAAGGATTTCGAAGGAAATCCTCCAAGGATTTCGAAGGAAATCCTCCAAGGATTTCGAAGGAAATCCTCCAAGGATTTCGAAGGAAATCCTCCAAGGATTTCGAAGGAAATCCTCCAAGGATTTCGAAGGAAATCCTCCAAGGATTTCGAAGGAAATCCTCCAAGGATTTCGAAGGAAATCCTCCAAGGATTTCGAAGGAAATCCTCCAAGGATTTCGAAGGAAATCCACCAAGGATTTCGAAGGAAATCCTCCAAGGATTTCGAAGGAAATCCACCAAGGATTTCGAAGGAAATCCACCAAGGATTTCGAAGGAAATCCTCCAAGGATTTCGAAGGAAATCCTCCAAGGATTTCGAAGGAAATCCTCCAAGGATTTCGAAGGAAATCCTCCAAGGATTTCGAAGGAAATCCTCCAAGGATTTCGAAGGAAATCCTCCAAGGATTTCGAAGGAAATCCTCCAAGGATTTCGAAGGAAATCCTCCAAGGATTTCGAAGGAAATCCTCCAAGGATTTCGAAGGAAATCCTCCAAGGATTTCGAAGGAAATCCTCCAAGGATTTCGAAGGAAATCCTCCAAGGATTTCGAAGGAAATCCTCCAAGGATTTCGAAGGAAATCCTCCAAGGATTTCGAAGGAAATCCTCCAAGGATTTCGAAGGAAATCCTCCAAGGATTTCGAAGGAAATCCTCCAAGGATTTCGAAGGAAATCCTCCAAGGATTTCGAAGGAAATCCTCCAAGGATTTCGAAGGAAATCCTCCAAGGATTTCGAAGGAAATCCTCCAAGGATTTCGAAGGAAATCCTCCAAGGGTTTCGAAGGAAATCCTCCAAGGATTTCGAAGGAAATCCTCCAAGGATTTCGAAGGAAATCCTCCAAGGATTTCGAAGGAAATCCTCCAAGGATTTCGTAGGAAATCCTACCAGGATTTCGAAGTAAATCCTACCAGGATTTCGAAGCAAATCCTCCTAGGATTTCGAAGGAGCATATTCTACTCTTTTAAGACTGTTAAGCACCAAAACCACAGAAATACGTTGAAAAATTTCTATAAAAACGCTTGGGAAAATTCCGGCTCCCAATGGTTGAGCGATTTGTTAAGTTCACAACAATCCTTTAATCCACAAAGTCAGCCATTTTTTTTCAACTCAAGCCCGTGCTCAAAAGAGGGGTTTTGGAGGTTAAACCCCTCCCATTGCCGCTGTTCCATACACTAGGCACTTCTCAAAACTTCGTAAATCAAATCATCATGTTACAGAATATTCCAGAAAATGTTTCATGTGTTCCTCTGTAATACAAGTATCACAAAGAATTATTTTTCGAAATCTGGTATAAATTGTTTAACCAATCCCTGCATGATTTTTTACGAATCATACTTACCTTACCGGTCAGGCTAAGGCCGGGGTGGCCTCTGCTGTACATAGTAGCCGCCTCCATTCCACTCGGTCCATGGCTGTTTGCCTCCAGTTCCGCACTCTGCGTAGGGTCCGCAGATCGTCCTCCACTTGGTCGACCCACCTAGCTCGCTGCGCTCCACGTCTTCTTGTACCGGTCGGATGACTCTCGAGAACCATTTTAGTCGGGTTGCTATCCGACATCCTGATGACGTGACCCGCCCACCGTAGCCTCCCGATTTTCGCGGTATGGACGATGGTTGGTTCTCCCAGCAGCTGATGCAGTTCGTGGTTCATTCGCCTTCTCCAAGTCCCGTCTTCCATCTGCACTCCGCCGTAGATGGTACGCAACACCTTCCGTTCGAAAACTCCAAGGGCGCGTTGGTCCTCTGCACGTAGGGTCCATGTTTCGTGCCCATAGAGGACGACCGGTCTAATCAGCGTTTTGTAGATAGTTAACTTCGTGTTACGGCGAACTTTATTCGATCGTAGAGTTCTGCGGAGTCCAAAGTAGGCACGATTTCCTGCCACAATGCGCCTCTGGATTTCTCTGCTGGTGTCGTTGTCGTCGGTCACCAGTGAGCCCAAGTACACGAATTCTTCAACCGCCTCGATTTCATCACCGTCGATATGAATTCGGGGTGGCGGGCGCGGTGATTCCTCCCTGGAGCCCTTTGCCATCATGTACTTTGTCTTCGGCACATTAATGACTAATCCGATTCGCCTGGCTTCACTCTTTAGTCGGATGTACGTTTCCGCCATCGTCTCAAATTTACGAGCAATAATATCAATATCATCGGCGAAACCAAGCAGCTTTACGAATCATTCCTGTGAATATTTATTCAGAAATTTCTCTACGCATTCGTTAAGAGAATTTTTTTATAGATTCTTTTATAAAATCTATCAAAAATTTCGTCAGAAATTCTTCAAAAATTCTTTCTGGAAAAATCTTTCGGAAATTTGTCCAAACATTCGGCCGAAAATTCAATCATGGATTCTTTCAAAAAAATCTTCCATGGATTATTTAGAAAATTTTCTTCAGGAATTTGTTTAGAAATTCCGCCTATTCTACGAATTAAAGTATCTTGCATAATTTACTTCCGAAATTCGTCCATTTTTTTTTTTTCAAAGTTCATCTAGAAAACCTTCCATGAACTTTCCCAAAAATACTGCATGGAATTTTTATAGACAATGAATCACAGATACATTAAGAATCAAAAATCCAGCAATACTTCAATATTTTATCATAATCTTTCTACAGAATTGTCTCCAAAAATTACAAAAATTCAAGATATTATTTAGGAAATTCCCAAGATTCCTTCACATTATTTCAGATATTTAATACATAACTCTACCAGAAATTACTTTAAGGATTTCTTTGAAAAGTTTTAGAAAATTCAGAAATTTTCCAACTAATTCTTTCGGTAATTCTTATAAGCATTCTTACGGAAAGGCTGGAAGATATGCTTGCAGAGATTCCTGTACAAATTCACACCGAGATTGACTGCAAGCGTATCTCTTGGAATTTCTTTATGGATTCCTCCAGGGATTCTTAAAAAAATGTTTAGTATTTTTCCACAAATATCTCAAGAGGTTTTGCAAGGTATTCTACCAGGTGTTTTCAGATATTTCTTTAGGTATTCTTCCTGGAATTAATTGAAAAAAAAATCATCTGTGAAATCCTTCTTGGAATTCTTGGTGGATGTCTTATCGGAATTCCTGGAGGAATTCTCGGAAGAATTCCTGAAGCAATTCTTAGAGGAAATTCCTGTATTCATTTCTGGAGGAATTTCTGAAGGATTTCCTGGAAGAATTTCTGAAGGTATTTGTTGAAAAATCTCTGGAGGTATTCCGAGAGGGATTTATAAAATAATCTCTGGTCAAATTTCTGGAGGGGTTCTTGGAGGCATTTTCGACAGAAATATTAGTTTTGGAGAAATTCTTATTAGAGTTCCTGAGAGGAATTCTCAGCAAAAGTTTTGGAAGAAAATCCGGTGGAAAGCTTCCAGAAAACCCTTGGTGAAACAAGAACCTTCAGCAGTCCTCCCAGGGATTTCGATAGAACATTCTCCAGAAATTATTCTTTCAGAAATAATTTCAGGGAATCCTTTAGTAATTTCTCAAGTAAGTTTGTTTGCAATTATAGAAAGAATTTTCGAAAAAAAAATTCTTGGAATATCCGAAACAATTCCTGGACGAATCTTTAATCGAGCCCCAGAAGATATTTCTGATGGAACAGTAGGAGGAATTTAAAATGCAATCCCTAAAGGAAATTCTCAAGAAATTCTTGGATAAGTTCTTGGAAGAATATCCTAAGAAATCCATGGTGGATTTTTTAAAGTAATTCATAGAGGAATTTCTGAAAAAAATCATGGAGGAAGTTTCGAAGGAAATTTTTGAAGACAAAATTCTTGAAATATTAAAGGTGTCTTTAGATAATTTTTTGACTTTTCCTGAATAAATTTCAGAAGGAATTTGTGGAAGAATTTCCGAAAGAAAATTTGAAGGAATTCCAGAAGGTATTCTTGGAAAAATCCCTGGAGGAATATATTTCGGAATTCTAGGGAAATTTCTGAAAAAAATCATGGGAAACACCTCGAGAAACTACTTCGGAAACCTAGCCTAATGTATTGAGAAATTTAAAAAAAGAAACCCTTAACAAATCCTTTCATAAAACTGCCAGAAGATTTTCGAAAAAGTATTCCTGAAGGAATACATTGAATCGTTATAAATACAACGAAAACCCTGTGGGAATATTTAGAGGAAGAAACCCTCGTTGGAATTCTTTCACAGACTTCTACAGATATTTCTCACTATAATTTTCTAAAGATAACTTCAAAAATTCTTTCTAGAAACACTCTTAACATTTATTCAGACTTTTACTCTAATTCTTCAGAAATATCTTCTGAAATTCTCTTAGGCACTCTTTTAGAAATTACTCAAGGATTTGTTGTGTGGTTCTCATTTTTTTTCAAGCATTTTCTTAAAGAATTTCTTAAAGCAGTACCTGTTAAAAGTTCAGGACTTATTTCAGAAATTTATAAAGCGAATCTTTCAAAGAATTATATTTCTTTAGAAATTTATTTAGTAATCCCCTCAAAAATTTCTCCAGTATTTTTTTGGGGTTTTCGTCAGAAAATCTTTTAAGCCTTCTGAGATTTTTGTCTACAAATCCATTCTGTAATTTTAAAACTAATTTCTTCTAGAAATGACATGCATCCGCAGGAGTCCTTTTGGAAGAATTTCTGGAGGAATCAAAAAAGAAATCGCAGAACAAATACCTAGAAAACTCCTAAGGAAACCCTTGGTGGAATACATTGAAGAATTCACTGAAAAGTCAGAAGTAATAACTTTACAGGAGAAGTTTTCTAACAAAGTTACGGGTTTTTTTTCTGGAATGGATACATCGCCGAAGGAATCTATTTTGGAGTAGTTTTAGAAACACCTAGAGAAAGGTGCTGCAAAGATATCTGTGCAAATATTTTTTTTATTCGAATAAGTTTATGGAACAAATTCCTTCATAGTTTCGTGAACGAAACCTGGAAGAAAATTATGATAAAATACTAGAGTGGATCATCGTTTATATGGAAAAATGAAAAATTCAACGATATCCCATCAGATCAAAGCTTTTTTGACCCCATTTCAGGACCCAAATAAGTGTGCAAAATTTGGGCACGATCGGTTATGTCTATGTTTTGCGCATCGCGTTTGAAGTTTGTATGAGGTTTTTCATGGGAAAACTCACTTTTTTGCATTTCTCTCATAACAAGCTCGATTTTTTTTCTAAAACCGTGTAACCGATAAAGTGAAAACATAGCTTAGGGTATCCTAAAAAACTTTGTCGAAGACCGCGAAGTGATCTGATGCTTATGAAAAAAGTTATAGTGTTGGCATTGCTTGGCGAAACAGCATGATTTTGTTGCTATTGTTATTCCTTTACATAATAAAACATAATCACATACATGCAGTTCGTTGGTTATAACTATTTTCACAAGCATCGGATTGATTTGCGGTCTTCAACAAAGTTTTTCAGAACATCCTAGGCTATAATTTTACAGTATCAGTTAAAAATTTCAGACAAACTTTTTCAACTTATAGCTAAAATACAAAAAAAGTATGTTTTCCCACACAAAATCCCATACAAATCTCAATTGCAATGCGCAAAGTGTAGACGCAACCGATCGTGCTCAAATTTTGCACAGATACTCAGAACCCTAAATGGAACTAAAAAAGATTTGATCTAAGAAAACGGTTCCGATGACCCACATTATTAAATACATAGAGCGATAAAAGACGGAACTCATGAAGGAATCTCTGAAGAAATTTCTGTTGGTATTTCCCACAGAAACTCCTGCTGAAATTACTGAAAATTATTTGAAAAAAAAAATCTGTGGAGAAATATCAATAGGATTTTATGGATGAATTTCTGCAGGCATTCCAGGAGTCATTCCTACGGAAACTTCCTTTGGAATCCCTGGAGAATTTCTGAAGAAATCTTTGGAAGATTGCTGAAGAAATCGCTGAAAGATTTTCGTAATGGTAGAAATTAGTAATCCCTCGATGAGTTTAAGTTTAATAGAATTCTTGGAATTATAAACCGTCCAAAAATGTTAGTATTTCTATGCATAACGATGGCGTAGTGTACGTTCAGCACGCCTATCTGGGTCATACATCCTACAAGGTTTAATTGAAGAATATATTGCCAAATATTAAAGAGAGTATTTGAAGAAAGCACTTGCATTTTTTTAGAATGTTTGGGTAAATATTTTTAAGAAAATGCAGGATTAACTTTTAGAGCTATTTCTGAAAGAAAATCAAGCAGCAGTTTTGAAAGAAATCTATGAAAGATTCTACAAAAAAAAACATTGAAGAAATTTCCGAGGAGACCTCCAAAGGAATTCTTGTAGAAACCTGAGGAGAATTTTTTTTAAGAGTTCACGGAAGAATTTGAAAAGAACACTTAGGAGAAAATCTCTAATTAATTCCTGGAGGATTGAGCTAAGGAATCCCTGGAAGAAATTTAGAGGAAAACTTTGGTAGCATTTGAAATTTGTAATGAAACATATGGCAGGCTTTCAAGAAGAACTTTTTGATCCATTACTATAGGACCCTATAGAGGTCAAAGTATGCTCGTTATCATGTTCCAGTAGGTTGGCTCCAGTGGCACGTTCTCCTACAATTTCTTGAAGAAGTTCGAGAGAAATTCGGAGGAGAATTTCGGAGGAATTTAAAAAGTAAACTGGCAGATTCAAAATTCAAAATTTTCTCGGAGGAATCTCTAGCAATTTTTTATTAAAGATTTCTTAGAAATCTTTCTGAAAATCTGAAAATCGATGAATGCTTTTCTAAATGAATCCCTTGAGAAATTTTAGGGGGAATCTCTCGAAGAATTTCTCAAGCATTTCTGTGAACATAAATTTTCATAAAATGCTAAAGTAACTCATGCAAGATTTCTCAAGTTATTTATTTGAGCAATGTCAGAGGAATGGCTTGTAGAATTTCAGAAAAAAAATCCTGAAAAAAGACTACGAATTGAAGAAATTTTTAAAAGAAGCCATGGAGTAAATTCTTGAGAAATCCGAGGATGAATTTCTGTAAGAATCTACAGAATACTAGCTGTACCCGGCAAACTTTGTCTTGCCTACTGCGTTTTTTGACGTTTCAAGTTTCTAGCTCAGACCAAGCCCCCGGTCAAAATGCATGGAAGATCGATTTTCAAAAACTCTCAATTTTCGCATGTTTTTTTGCCTCACAAACCTTCCTTGGGCGAACACTAACTGAACAAAACAAAGCAAACTGAACAAAACAAAACAAATTTAGATGTCTTTTAGTTCGAGGGATTTATGAAAAAACCTTTAAATTAAGTGCCAATATCACAGACATTTTTGTGCACTACAAGAGCGAAAAGGTAACAAGGAGCAAAAAATCACAATAACCAATTTTCCAATATTTAGGAACAGCAATGGTTAAAATCCACTATGTAGGTTATTTGAATGTAGTAGGCTCGAAATATTTTGATATTTACATGAATTACTAATCTATGCATAAGGACGCGAATAATCTTAAATTTCATAGACAATTTTCCAAAAACATTTAGAAATAGCGCGAAAATTAAAAAGATATCAGATAACCAGGAGGGTGGAAAACAAATTCAAATTTTACAAAAGAGTTTTTTTTTCTTACATGTATGGATGGGCAAACATTGAACATATCATTTAGGTAATTTTTCTTGTATTGTCGTAGGCGTTGGAAAAACCGAAAATATCTGAGAGGCGATCATCTTTAATTTGAAAAAGATTTTTATTTATTTTGGAGGACGAGTACCAAATTTTCAATATCATTATAAAATATTGCTGAGAAATGTGGGAGCACAAAACTATTATTGTGAATTTTTTTTTTTTTGAGAATTTTTCCGGACTTGCTAAATAGTTTTACCAACTTTTCCAACCAATTTTCTTCAACTGTGGAAAACAATTCTCATTTTATATTATTTTTTCAATTGCTGTGAAACATTGCTTATGATTTCACAAAAAATGTGTCTTCGATGCTTCGTTCTTGAGTTATGATTTTCAAAAGTTTGAGGTGTCTGTGGAAAATGTTTGTTTTCAACTAGAGTTTTCCGGAAAATTAGGCGACCCTGATTTTTTTCGATTTAGTTTTTGTTCATATATATATGTGAAGGTGAACCCCACCTGTGAAAAAAAAAATCATTCTGAGAGCCTTCGCACCAAATTGTACGATTATAACAAAAATCTCCATCTGTTAAAGCATAATCATTGGATTCTCACGATGAATTAAGCAACAAACATCACAATGCCAGCTACAGATTCATTCCACATCAAATGAATAATTCGCTAGCCCACAAAACATTGCTTTTAAATCCTCCCAGATGGGAAGTATTGCAATTATACGCTTTGAGTCCCAATGCTGTAAATTCAATTACGAAAAGTGGCCATCCGTCTTTTTTTTCGTTTCCATCTGCTGTGTGCTGTTGTGCTGCGCTATTAAGGAGGAGAAGTAAACCTAGACTCCAGGCAGCAGCGCACCGACCGTCTGTCTACCGTTGTACGACGGCAACAACCAGTTCAAAGCCATGGCCGAGTAAAAACTCAATTAGGAATTTAATTCATCATTCATAAAATGCATCCTTTGATACAATTTGCTCACTTTACGAGCACTGAAATGGGGAAGGAAAACACTGATTGATTCACTATGCTATGGTTGTGCCTTTCTTATCCTATTATTTTGTGTCAACAAAACACTGGCAAATTAAAAAAAGGAGAATAGCTAAAAAGCATTTTTCCTATTGGCCATTTGTCCGAAGACCCCTATTGAACAGTTAACTTAGGGATGGGCTCTGTTAAAGTTGTGAAGTTATGCTACAATGGACAAGGAGGAGGAGATGGAAAAATGCTGAGAAAGTTACTTACCCGCATCAACTCAGTACTACAATGACAAGTTTGATTAAGGATAAGAGTTTAAAGTTCAAACAGCTGGAATCCAAAGAAATTTCAAGGCAAAGTAAGACCTTTCAGTACTCATTTGACAAGCGAAAGCAAAAAGAAGTACACCTTCACTAAAGGTTTTGCTTCTGTAACCGGTTCCTCTCCAACCATGAAACTCATCTTTTTTTTCGTTCCTCTTCCTCCAGCAGTAAGTAATGTACACATCAAAGCAGTACTCAACACCTTGACGCGTGCGATGACGAATGTAGGTACACATTCATTTGAAGCTCCTGGCATAATGAGAACCGTTTCCATTAACCACATGCTCCATGACTGCATGAATCTTTTATTTGCTCTGATTGAAGTCGCACTACTTCAGTTTTATAGCCTGAAATTCTTGGCTATTGTTCTTCGAACAAAAAGGCAGGAAAATTGAGAGGCAACTGCATTCCTGAGCAAAGCAAAGAGATGAACTTTCAATTTCTTCCTGGCAATAGTAGAACTCTGAAACAGAACTTCGAAGAACGGCAACCCGGCATCAAAGTGAATTCCAGCGGAAAAGTGCAACCCAAGGCTCTTCCCGAAGTACCATCAAGAAGAAATGGAATGCGCGCCGGTAGATGTTTAAAACATGTCGACATCGTTTACTTTGGCGCAAAATGAAAAACTCTTCACTGTCGAGGACAACGACGA
Source organism: Aedes albopictus (assembly GCF_035046485.1). Classification (NCBI taxonomy): domain Eukaryota; kingdom Metazoa; phylum Arthropoda; class Insecta; order Diptera; family Culicidae; genus Aedes; species Aedes albopictus. The sequence goes on from NC_085137.1 coordinate 63,427,560, forward strand.
CGACGGTTCATGCCAGCCACCAGCCAGTCACAGACAGCCATCCATAGCCCGTGGCAACCTTTTCGCACAAAGTTGAGTGACTGAGTGCAAAAAGGCTCTAGCCAGGAGGAGCACGAAAGGACGAAACATTCCAATTATCTGCACCAGTGATCGACATAAAAATCAAACTTTTTACGACCACCGCAGAAGCGCGGGTGCCATCGTCGTCGTCGTTGGTGTCATACTACTGTCACCAGCATAAGCGCATCAGTACAAAGGATTGGTGATTGGGCATGGGCAGTGAATCCTTTTATTGTGCGATTTGTCGGAGAAGTGCCTTTGGGCTGCATCAATATCAATACCCTTGGGCTGCATCAATATCAATACAGCAATTAAATTATAAAACTAACTGCTTAATTCTACCAATATTAGGATATTGTGGACTTTCTGAAAATATGACCCAACGAAACAGCCTCTAACATAATCAATTTTTCATCGGCGTATGTATTTTCATCCAACCGAAAATAAGTAGGGGAACAAAGTCCAAATTTCAAGAGCGGGTAAAATGGCCCAACTCATAAAATTGTCCCTGAATGTGATTCGATCTAACTTTAGGTGAATAGTACCAAGATATGTTTGTGTAAAGCATCCTTCTAGAAGCCAGGTAAGCAAACCCACGGAAAATCTTTTAATTACCCTATGAAAATTGTCAACTTCCGGTTTTACATACAATCAAGGCTTTCTGGTGATTTTATTATCAATCTTGTGTTTCCAAGGAGATTGTGAAGCACATTGAAGAGATTAAGAAACACATGTTTAGGGTGGAGAGGGAGGTGGGTTGGTCTGTACGAGTGTGGCACTCATTGGCGTGCCTGGCATCCCCTAGAACAAATTTGGCACCCCCTAGAATCTTTTCTTGACAGACACCTAAAATTTAAAACTTAACACAATAATTCTAATATTTATTAATGGCACATTTCAACAAAACTTAAGCATACCCAAATTACTTACTTGTATACGTTTTGGCGTTTAGGATATTCAGGCCAAACATTTCTATGGTTCCTAAGTACAGATGAGAGGATCTCTTTAAGTCACCTCTCTTTCGATTATAATGTGCTTGTATTTATAAAATTTGATTTACTTCTTGCATCGGATGGTAGTTTAAACAATCCTTTACCGAACTTTACATCACAAATTGCCAAAATGTTCACAGTGACAACGTTATAATTTAAAGAGAACCGGAACAAAGAGAGCCTCTCTTTTGCAGATTGGACCTTTATATATGTTTGTCGTCTATTGGTCAGAATCAACAGATTTCTCTATGGATTTCTCCAGAAATACCTCTATCTATTTATACAGTTATTTCTCTAGGTTTTCTTATGGATTCCTACCGGTTTTTCTTTCAATAAACTTCCCTTAGGATTGTCCAGGCAGTCCTGATGGGATTGTACAGAGGGTTCAAAATTTCATTCAATTCGGTTCACTGGTTTCCGAGATATATCAGCTCAAAAATTAGTTGGCTTAAAAATAGTGTTTTACCGGAACGGTTCTAACTTTACGGAAGATTGATCAAATGAGCCCAAATTTGTACCAATAATGCACATACATATAATAGGTTGACAAACAGTCAATATTTGAGATTTTCGATGCACTCTATGAAAAGTTATATCATGTTGAAATTTATTGTGAGGGAAAAAAAGTTGCCTATCCCAAACATTTTGGCCACCCCCTGTACATACTAGAAATTTCTGCAAAGATTTGTCCAGCATTTTCTCCTAGTATTTCTTAGGAAATTCTTGGAATTCTTCTAGGGATTCCTCCAAAAAATTCTATTGGGATTCCTTCAGGAATTCCTGGCGAGATTATTCAAGACAATCTTCCTGGGAACATTTCAGAAGTTTCTCCGGTGATTCTTTCAGGAATTCCTTCAGAAATTTTGTTCAGAGATTCTTCCAGAAATTTCCCATTTATAAACTTTATAAATTATGCTGCGTATTCTTCTAGAGCTTTCTCCTGGCTTTTTTTGCTGGGATCTTTCCAGGCAAACTTCCTGGAATTATTGCAGAAATTTCTTTGATTGTTCTACCACGGATTTCTCCAAGCACTCATCCGAGAATTCCTTCAGAGATTGTATCCAAAGATTCCTCCAGAAATTCCTGAATAAACTCCTTTTGACCTTCCTTCAAGGATGCCTCAAACAAGTTTTCCTGCGGTTCTTCCAGCAATTCATTTCATTTTTATTTATTTCATTTAGTGATTCCTATACGAATATATCCTAGCATTATGGTTGAAATTCTTCCGGAAAATCTTCCTGAAATTCCTTCAGAAATTCCTTCTGCGATTCAATCAGGGCTTTAGTTATAAATTCTTTCAAAATACCTATACCAATTCTTGCAGGGACTTCTCTAGGTATTCCAAGGATTTTTTCTTTGGATTCTCGCAGGCATTTCCTGTGTAGTTTCCTCCAGCAATTCCTCCTAGGATTTTTGCTGAGATTTCTACAATGATACTTCCCAGAATCCTGCAAATAATACCTCTTGAGATTTTTCCTGTGATTTTTCAGAAGCTCTCCGGTGACTCCTCCAGGAATTTTTAACCAAGGATTCTCTCATAAGCTTCTCATGCTCTTCCTCCAGGAATTTCAGCTGGATTTCTAAAGATATTCCTGCTGTGGTTCTTCCAGCAGTTCCTCCTTGGACCCCTCCTGAAATTCTTACTGAAATACCTCACGGAATTCTTCTAGGGATTCTTCTAAGAATTTCTCCAGGGATTTCTCCGAAAACTTGCTGGGATTATTCAAGGCAATCTTCATAGGAGCATTGCCTTCAGAGTTTCTTCCTAGAAATCTTAAGGGATTTTTTCCTGGGACTTCTCTAAATATTTATCATTGGATTCCTCCAGGAACCCCTCTTGACCTTCTTCCAGGAACTCCTCCTGGTTTTCCATAAGCAATTCCTGTTGCCTCTAATGTGTCAGTAATGCCTCCTAGGTCTCCTCCAGAAATTCTTATTGTGATACCTGCAGGAATCCCTCTAGGGATTTCTTCTGGTATTCTTGCTGGGATTTTTCTAGGCAATTTTCCTTGGATACTTTCAGAAATGCCTTTGATTCTTCCAAGGATTTTTCTTAATACTCATCCAGAAGATCCTCTAGAGTTTTAATTCATAGATTACTCTAGAAATTAATCATGATATTACTCCTGAAACTCCTCTTGGTCTTCTTCAAGGAATTCCAGCTGAAGAAATTCCAATATACATCTCTAGAGGATTCCCTAAACGAATTCCGGGAATAGTTGGAATTTCCAGACAAATTCCAGGAGGTATTACTAGAAAAATCTCTAGTGAAATCCTTTAGGGATGTACGTGAAAAACTTATAATTAATTAGAAGGCACAGATTATAGCTAATTGACAAATTGAGAGATGGGTGGGATTCGAACCCACGACTCCGTGTTCGCTAGACCACAGTATGGCCATTTCTTTGCAAGTTCCTACAGCATCACACACGAGACGCGACACGAGACATGACATAACACTTATCGTTCTTATAATCGTCAAGAAAAGATTAAAATTGCCTTTACGTTGACCGGCTTCGGGCGTGATCTAGCCCATCTACAGGACAATGTCCGACTGACTGCGTTGATTTTCGTACGTTGTTCGTACACGTCCAAAAACGAAGAGATCCTACTGTATTGTCAAACAACAACCACAACATAATTTGGGAATAAGCGAAACTGATAAAATGCGTTCAAAAGATTTCACATTTGAATGCGTGGGAGTGGGAGTCCATGATCATCACAAACAGCAAAGAGCCATTGATGAATGAGGATGACCCCCCAATCGTATCGAGCCTCTTCGGCCTAACCGACCTGATAATACAGTAGCATCTCTTCGTTTTTGGACGTGTACGAACAACGTACGAAAACCAACGCAGTCAGTCGGACATTGTCCTGTAAATGAGCTAGATCACGCCCGAAACCGGTCGACGTAAAGGTAATTTAAATTTTTTCTTGACGATTATAAAAACGATAAGTGTTATGTCTTGTCTCATGTCGCGTCTCGTGTGTGTCGTGAAGTTCTTACGTTAGCATAAACTGTAAAAGTTAATAGTTCCTTGGGCATGTTTTTTTTTTTAATTTCTGTGGTAGTTTCATTGGAATTAAATTTATTTAATTTCTTTAGTTTTTTTTTTTATAATTTCAATAGCTATTCTTCTGAAATTATTCTAGCCATTTTTTCCAGTTGTTTTGCAAATTTCTCAGGCAATTTCATCGTGATTACTTTTGCAATTCTTTATGATTTAATTCTAGTTATATTTAGGGGCCGTCCATATACCACGTGGACAACTTGGAGGGGGGAGGGGGTTCAAGAAAAGTCCACGCTTGTCCACGGAGAGGGGGGTGGGGGTTCGTCAAATGTCCACGTGGACAAAATTGACATAAGAATAAAGAAACAAAGATTTACAAACGTACAAACAAATTCGCATTATTGATGAGATGTTCTTCAATAACAATTCTTGACATTTTATGTTATTATACATTGTTTTTTTTTAGTTGGACGTGGCTTCTCCAAGGAAAAAAATCATGTTATTAACTCATCGACTAATTTGTTTTAAATTATGACAACTTCTAATTGCTTACTTTTTTCATCGAGGAATAATCTGAAGATTTAAAATGGAGTGTACACCATGTAAATGTTGGTGTTTCAGTCAGATTTTTTTTTATTGAAGTTCTGTGTGGATTTCTAGAAGTTTCAAATCAAATTTTGTAAACTACTTCGATGTTTCAAAATACATGTGAAGATTTGCAGGCTTATCTCAAACACTTTTTTGGAGCTTCCTTTAAAATTTAAGATGTTTCAGCAATATAAGGGGCCGTCCATATACCACGAGGACAGAAAATTCATGGTTTTTGACCCCCTCCCCCCTCCCCGTGGACAAGCGTGGACTTTTCATTGACCCCTACCCCCCTCCCCCAATGTCCACGTGGACATCGGAAAAAAAGTTTTTTTTTATAATTCTAAAATAACCGAAAAGGTTATTTAAAAAGTTTTTTTTTTCATTTTTCTCCGTACACATTGCCTTAAATCTAATTAATAATTTTATGAATAATATATAAGTTAAAGAAAAATCCCCTCGGACGCCGACGCCACATGTAACCTGCAAGCTGAGACCGGGACCATCACCTACACGGGCGTGCTGACGTAAGCACTCGTGCGACTTGCGCCACCGCCGACGACGGACGGTGACGGACCGTTTGCACCTAACCAGCTGACAGGGCACATCGAAGACTTGGACTTCGACTACCACCTGATCGTGGAATTTGCTGACACAGGAATAATGGAGCGTTAGGTAGGTTTCATTAAATTCAGACAGAGAAATAAAGTCAGTCTTGTTTGTGAACCCTTTTTAAAAACATCTTCTTTGTCAGGAAGAACTTCAGTTATATTCTATAGCTTTATATAAAATACAAATAAGTTACTATTTATTATTTTTTTTACAAAAAAAAAATACAGTAAGAAAACTTTATAATTGAGCTTTATGTTTATTGAAGTGTGGGTTCGATTCCCGCTCCAGTCGGTGAAAAATTTTCGTCGAACGGAAAATTCCCCATGGATGTCTCATGTGATGTCCATCGCCTAATGTTAGAGATTGCTCAGTCTGTGAAATCTCTGGTTGGAGACGGTGTTAAAATGTTTTGTTTTGTTAAGACAAAGTAATTTTTTTCTTAATGTTTTGTTGAAATAAGACCATATTTCTCAGTATCTTACAAAAACAAAAATTCCAGCAACTTTTCAAAAATGCATAAATTATAATCACCGACTTTTTTTTCACCGACTGGAGCGGGAATCGAACCCACACTTCAATAAACATAAAGCTCAATTATAAAGTTTTCTTACTGTATTTTTTTTTTGTAAAAAAAATAATAAATAGTAACTTATTTGTATTTTATATAAAGCTATAGAATATAACTGAAGTTCTTCCTGACAAAGAAGATGTTTTTAAAAAGGGTTCACAAACAAGACTGACTTTATTTCTCTGTCTGAATTTAATGAAACCTACCTAACGCTCCATTATTCCTGTGTCAGCAAATTCCACGATCAGGTGGTAGTCGAAGTCCAAGTCTTCGATGTGCCCTGTCAGCTGGTTAGGTGCAAACGGTCCGTCACCGTCCGTCGTCGGCGGTGGCGCAAGTCGCACGAGTGCTTACGTCAGCACGCCCGTGTAGGTGATGGTCCCGGTCTCAGCTTGCAGGTTACATGTGGCGTCGGCGTCCGAGGGGATTTTTCTTTAACTTATATATTATTCATAAAGTTATTACAGTCGAACCTCCATGAGTCGATGTTCCTTGACTCGATATCGACTCATGGAGGTAAATTTTTCCATACTGAAAAATAATTTCTGGGTTACTATGATGGTCCCTTCAAACAGCTTTCCAAAGGGTTTCTGCTCCACTACTCGATATTTCTATGAGTCGATGGTCCCTTCAATATCGACTCATGGAGGTTTGACTGTAATTAGATTTAAGGCAATGTGTACGAAGAAAAATGAAAAAAAAACTTTTTAAATAACCTTTTCGGTTATTTTAGAATTATAAAAAAAAAACTTTTTTTCCGATGTCCACGTGGACATTGGGGGAGGGGGGTAGGGGTCAATGAAAAGTCCACGCTTGTCCACGGTGAGGGGGGAGGGGGTCAAAAACCATGAATTTTCTGTCCACGTGGTATATGGACGGCCCCTATTGCTTTCGAAAATTGCTGAATTGAAAAATCAGAAATTCTTAACTGGGCTTGCTTGAAGAAAATCCTATGACATTCACGGAAAACTTCCCGACAAATTCCAAAAGAAATTAGGGGAATTGTTGGTAAAATGAACAGGGTGGTGTTTTATAGCAATAAGCGTTTTTCTGCATCTTTTAACGATTGGATTCAGTGTGATATCATTATACTTTTGCAGATTTTGAACTTCAAAATTAAATAAACCACTTAATTATAACGAAAAGTTCAAAAACCACGTGAAAAATATGATCTGATGTAAAATTAAACTTATCTGAATTAAGGTCCATTCGTATATTTTTCGCAGATTATGGCATATGTGATGTCATAAACCAATAATGTGCTTCCAAAAGACAATATTCAGTTGAAAAAATAATTAGGTTATGCTTTCAATACAATTTTAGGAACAACTTTCAAACTAGCACGACTTGGGGGTAAAATGAAGAGCTGGTTCAAACTTTATCCATTTTTTTATAAAATTTTGTGCAATCTCCGTATATTGAAATCAAGAATACATATTATGACACAACTAGAGCAAAATATTAAGAAAAAAATAGTTTACGCTTATAAAATAATATTTTTATCCCAAAAACCGCCTATTTTGGTTCATTTTTTACAAATAATGACTTCAGCACATTCCAAATTTTATATCAAAAATTTCAAAAGTGTAGCATATGAAGTTTACATTGAATTTGTTGATCTATACTTGAATCTATCGAAATTAAACATCTTTGCTAGTTTTTGAAGACATGTTCATTTTACCCCCATCGATTGTTCATTTTACTCACACTATTTTTCATGACTCTGTTTTCTTGCTTTTTTGCAATCGAAAATAATGTAAGAAAATTGTACTTTTTATCAATATTTTCTTCCAGAACTCTTAAAAAGTATTACCATCTACTATATAACAGGGTAAAAAAGAAAGATTCTGTCATATTTCTATTGGAAAAGACGACAAACGCATAGGGTGTTCATATTACCCCCAATTCCCCTACTGGATAAATTTCTATCAAAATTACCTTAGAACTTTCAAAGTTGTGGAGTGGATCTGGTGTGATGGTTAGATCACTTGACTATCACGCCGAGGACCTGGGATCGAATCCCACTCCCGACATACTCACAAAACAATGTGAGTTCTTCCTTCGGAATGGAAGTAAAGCGTAAGTAGGGCTACAAATCTCGTTATAACAGATAAAAAAAAAGAAATTTTCTAAAGAATTTTCATTACAATTATAGGAGCGATTTATAATAGAATTTCCGAATAAATTTCCAAAGTTATTGCCGATAAAATTTTCAAAAGATGCGTGAAAGGTTTTTAGTGTCGATTTCTAAACATATTACCAAATAAATTCTTAAAGAAATTGCCGAAGGGAATCCAAAGATATTTCCGAAGAAACTTGCCAAATCCAAAGGAATTTCTGAGAGATTTGCAAAAGAAGTCTTAATTAAAATAAATTGCAAAACAATTTCTAAAACACAAATTCCATGTATTATACGCAATCAAGTTATCAAGTTTTCAAACCTCACATCAGTACAACGGTTTGGATTTTCCAAAAAAACTGTTCTTTAAAATATAGTGCGTTTAAATACACGTTCTATTTTTTTTCCGCGACGCAGTATATCATTATACTAAGAAATTGAGGGTGGATCGGTACTTCCTTTTACAAAAAAAGCAAAATAACCTAGAAACCACTGAAGCTGGCACCCCCAATGCACCCCCTGGGAAAAAAAACCCTAGATACGCCAATGGTGGCACTCCAAGGTGGGACGAATGGCCAAAAACGTGAACTTTTTTCAGTAGCGTCTTAAAACGTGATTTAATCGGCATGGTGTCTTCAGATGAAAATTTTATAAAAATAGGGCGCGTCCAATGGCGTTTAGTTTTAGTTCGCAACTTTGCCACAGGCGGCGCTGTAAAATCCAACTTTTTTGTTTGACGGTTTTTCAATATGGTGTCTTCGACAAAGTTGTATATATGCTCAATACAAATATCTTTACCGAAGACACCAACCCCCTATCTTTTAATTGTATCAAGATACAGAGGTATTTTATGAATGACCCCCCAAAAATCATTTTATTCATATATTTCGAAAACGCGCAGTTTTGGAAAGTTGCAATGTTCTACAAAGTTATGTAAAATGTCAAAATAAACATTTTTGTAAAAGTTAATAGGGTTCTAGAATGTCAATAGGGTTAGTTATGGCTATTTTTGAGTAAAAAATAGCCGTTTTACAAGGCTCAATAACTATCTTGGATGCAAATGGATGCCAATCAAACTTCACTAGGTTCAATATGTATAACTATTAGTTGAATATCCTGATGTTTTCGGCTGTATCCTCGAGTATCCTTAGCAGGGGTTCTTAATCTTACTAGAGCCTATTTTTGACGCTAAAACAATAATATCAGTTTTTGTATGTCATTTAGAATCCCATTATCTTCTGTGAAGTGATAAATATTAACTATTCACATTATTGTACGCATTATTGTGCCTACAAAAATCAATTATTATCTAATAATTATCATATTATTTTAAAAACACTGCATAGAAGTGAGCTAAACTTGTCGGTCATATGTATCCAAGTGATCTCACTAGCAAGCAGTTTTTATTCGTGTGTTCAAAACTTAAATATAAATCTGACATTCGATTTGAATAGGTCGAATCAGGGTAGAAATCACAGTCAACATATGACCTATTCAAATCGAACGCCAGAAATATACATATTCTTTTTGAGCACGTATAGTAACCGAACAAACAGCAAGTCTAGAAAACCTGAAATCATCTGCGTTAGCATTGGTATTCATTTTTCCAACTTTCAAATATAACTACAAATTGATTTGTGGAAATGAAAAGGAGCACTTTCAGCTATTGGAAACAACATTAATTTGACAGGTTCCGAACAAGCGGGAGAGTGTATTTATACGGGAAGCTCAACGAACACATTGTACGATTAACTCTCGATTGAGCCAGTAAAAGGGTGAAACAGCTTCTCTAAATTAGTTGTAATATTCCAACACATACCCAAAACAACTTTTATGATTTTTGATTAGGGAAACCTTTATTTTCCATCAAAGATGTTGTGCATATCCACAACTTTTTTATAACTAGAAATCGTCATTTTGTTTTAATAAGCTTATTTGCATTCATTCAGGGTTTATTTAGAGCATTCACACAGCGAAAATCTCATGCCTGTTGACGCCTTTAAGTGAATTGGAAAATTAGTAATTGGTTATTCGACATTAGAAACGTAGTGATCTAATATGAGTTGACTTTCTGCTTGTTCAGATACTATACGTGCTAAAAATATTATGTGTATTTGCTTGCTGGTGAGATCACTTGGATACATATGACCGACTGGTTTAGCTCACTTCTATGCAGTGTTTTTAAAATAATATGATATTTATTTGATAACAATTGATTTTTGTAGGCACAATAATGCATATAATTATGCGAATAGTTAATATTTATCACTTCACAGAAGATAATGGGGTTCTAAATGACATACAAAGCTGATAGTATTGTTTTAGCGTCAAAAATAGGCTCTAGTAAGATTAAGAACCCTTGCTAAGGATACTCGAGGATACAGTCAGGATACATCAGGATATTCAACTAATAATTATACATATTGAACCTAGTGGGGTTTGATTTGCATCCATTTGCATCCAAGATAGTTAGTTGAAAAACGGCTATTTTTTACTCAAAAATAGCCATAACTAACCCTATTGACATTTTAGAACCCTATTCACTTCAACAAAGTTGTTTATTTTGACATTTTACATAACTTTGTAGAACATTGCAACTTTTCAAAACTGCGCGTTTTCGAAATATATGAATAAAACGATTTTTGGGGGTCTTTCATAAAATACGTCTGTATCTTGAAACAACTAAGAGATAGAGGGTTGGTGTCTTCGGCAAAGATATTTGTATTAAGCATATTTACAACTTTGTCGAAGACACCATATTGAAAAACCGTCAAACAAAAAAGTTGGATTTTACAGCGCCGCCTGTGGCAAAGTTGCGAACTAAAACTAAACGCCATTGGACGCGCCCTATTTTTATAAAATTTTTTTGCTGTGCGCAGGAAAAAGCAAAAGCAGATTCAGCAGCTGCCTCTACACTTGATTTGTAGTATAATCTGAATTGAAATCGTCCTGATTCGGATTCGAGCTGCACAGTAGATGTAGAGGCAAAGGCTAAATCTACGGAAGGCATGGTGCGTACGAGCAAAAGTGCCGAAAAGTGCTACTTTTCAGCACTCTTAAGAGTGCCGAAAAGTAGTACTTTTCGGCACTAATGCAAGTGGGGTGATAGTAGGCCATTTCAGCATACTTCAGCCAACTGAAATGTTCTACTTTTCATAACGTAATTACAAAAATAAGTTTTTAACTAGGTTTTTAATTATTTTTCGCCGAAAACCAATCGATGAACTACCAGCACATCAAATCGCGGTGATTGTAGGTTTATCATTATTATTAGGTGTTCATACACCTAAGGTTTCAATCTGTGATAATTTTTTTTAAATTTAATGTGTTTTACTGAGCACTATCAAAGTTACCCCAAAATGAAAACCTGATTCTCCCTCATATGGAAAACTAAAAGTCTTCCAAAATATTTAAGATTATCGGATCTTTGAATTGCAATTGATAACTGATACCCCAGTACTTGTTTGAAAAATATAAAACTAGTGGAAATACTGTTACATGGAAAAATATTCAGAAAATTCGCTGAAAAACTATCTATGTTACCCCGTTTTACGATAGTTGATTTTATAATTTCCCAGGATTCTATTATTGTATAGTCTAGACTTTATTAACAATACACCCGATTATTTTTTTTTTTCATGGGTCATTATTTTGCTATAACTCAGTTAATTTTCAATTGATTCTCATGGAATTTTGTACACTGACAGTACAAATCGTACCTACATGTATACAAAATTCCATAAGAATCGATTGAAAATTGACTGAGTGATAGCAAAAACCAGACCCGTGCGAAAAAAAAATAGGATGTAGTGCCAATTATCCAACAAATCATATTAGATGTTTCGTGGTATTCATTAATGGAATTATGAGTCTAATCCAGTCGAAAATATAAATCAAGGAACTCTTCAACTGCGGAGCGGACCTGTTGTAATGGTTAAAGCACGTGACTATCACGCCGAGGACCTTGGATCAAATCACACTCCCGACAAGCTCGCAAAATGTGAGTTTTTCTATCGGAAGGAAAGCAAATCGTGGGTCCCGAGATGAACTAACCTAGGGCTAAAAATCTCGATAACTCAGATAAAAAAATATTCAACTATCAAGAAAAGAGTTAGAATATCGAAAAATCTCAAACGGGTACGTAGTGGAGTACTCTCCCCTGCATAATTCCGCACTCCACAGGTTCATATACGCACTAATTGAGAAACACCTGTAAACACTAAGAACTTCCTGCAAGCCACAAATCAAATGGAAACGGAACAAGACGAAGAAAGTAACGAAAATGCCAGGAATTGGCAATTTGTTTCACCCATTGACGACGACGACGACGAAGACGACGGGGTGCCTCCATTTCCGCTCCATTCGAGAGGATACGACGACGACGGTGACCAAGTTGTTAGTTACTCGTACCGCGTTGGTAGGTGACTACCAACAAAGCATCGAATTGCGACAGAAAAGTGACGACGATGCTTGCCGTCAATTTACTGCCATTTGAAGAGAACTGGCTGAGGTTGTGTTTTACTGTGTCTTGGTGCGTCTGCTTGAAATGGTTTAGGGTCTTCTGCTTTTAGTCGTAAGATTTGGAAATGTATGTTACTGTTGCGATTTCTGAACGAAGGTAAAACGAGGTTGGTAAAGTTGGTTTTTATTGGTGAGAGTAGATAAAACGGTGAATAAGTATCACCCGAATTGCCTCATGAATAAAAACCAATCAAGACCTCTCTAGAACAAGTGTCGAAATGCCGGAAGTGTTACGTGAGCCTCGTCTATTTTTAATCTTGTTGATTGAGTTTGCTTTATTACTCCTGCCAGCTTGGGTCTAAAGGACATCGACGCTTCACGTCAATCTATATATCTATATATATAAAAATGAATTTCTGTCTGTCTGTCTGTCTGTCTGTCTGTCTGTCTGTCTGTCTGTCTGTCTGTCTGACCGCTATGGATTCGAAAACTACTGGACCGATCGGTGTGAAATTTTGTATGTGGGTATTTTTGGGGCCGGGGAAGGTTCTTAGCTTGGTGCGGGACCTCTCCGGTCTCTGGAACGGGGGGCTCCCATACAGATGACTTCGCCGGGGACGTCCCTATGAAGCTGCATGTCATAAATCACAGTAGGCAGGCAGAACGACGTTTGCCGGGACAGCTAGTCTATATATATAAAAATGAATTTCCGTCTGTCTGTCTGTCTGTCTGTCTGTCTGTCTGTCTGACCGCTATGGATTCGAAAACTACTGGACCGATCGGTGTGAAATTTTGTATGTGAGTATTTGTGGGGCCGGGGAAGGTTCTTAGCTTGGTGCGGGACCTCTCCGGTCTCTGGAACGGGGGGCTCCCATACAGGTGACTTTGCGGGAGACGTCCCTATGGGAGCTGTACGTCAAAAAACACAGTAGGCAGGCAGTACGACGTTTGCCGGGACAGCTAGTGAAATATAAACATGTTTGTTGCATCGTAGAACATTGACAATAAGCTAGAACAATTTAGTTTTTTTTTTTTTGATAACCGAAACCAAGAAAACCAACCATAAAAGAATCAACTAACAAATATTCAAATATCACTCAGCATCACATTGACGATTTATGTATTTTTCACCTACTCTTTTCACATTTATGCATATAATTGATTGTTGTGCAAAACATGCAATATCTTTTAATTGTAGCGAGCAACAAATTAAAAAAAGCCTGTTTTTAATTCAAAAAATTCATTCCATTGGACTTTATTTAATTAGCAAATCAAACACCACCCCTACACACATCTCACCCATTCATGATCAGCATTCATCACCGGAAAATGAAAATCGCTCATTCGAATTTCATTGACCCATTAACATTTTATTAAACAAATTCACGCACGCCACATTCGCTCCCCGCATCCGAATTCATATTCATCGCGCCAGCCAAGCTCTAATGAAATTACTAAGTGGGCCAATTTTCCCGTTTCCGTGAGGCCGAATAAGCCCTCAAAAGCTGTTGATGTTTTATTCGTTTCCAAAAGGCTGAACCGAGCAGAAAATTTCTCCATCCCTAGCTCTAGCCAGCATCGGTTCACATTGAAAGCTCATAGTCAGTGTAAGAAACGGTATCACGTTACGCTCGAAGGCACATTTAGGCGGCGTGAGCTCTTTTTTTTTCTCTCGGCCGTCTCTCAAAATGCTTCAGTGAATCCTTTCTGACGTTCGAGGAATAATACAGTCGAACCTCCATGAGTCGATGTTCCTTGACTCGATATCGACTCATGGAGGTAAATTTTTCCATACTGAAAAATAATTTCTGGGTTACTATGATGGTCCCCCCAAAAAGCTTTCCAAAGGATTTTTGTTCCACTACTCGATATTTCCTTGAGTCGATGGTCCCTTCAATATCGACTCATGGAGGTTTTACTGTAATTCGTTGGCGACGACGATGGCGGCAGGCAAAGGCGACAAACAGAACGTGTCGCTATCTTTGCGTGGAGGAGCCTGGAATGCCACGTTTTGAGGTCCCAGATATTCGGCCCCAGTAGCTCGGCCGACAGTTTCATGCATTGTGTCACACACACAGTTTCAGTGCGTTTCTATTATCAGACACCTTTGAATGCATGCTCCGAATACATATTTGACACGTCATTAATTTTCGTATGCCGCTGCTGCAGCTCCATTTGGATAGATTGGATGTGCTATGAATTCATTGAACATATTGAAAGAAAATTGGGTGGCAGTTTCAAACAGCCCAACATATTTTTGTAGGACATCATGAAAGATAACAACATGTTGTCATTCAAATTGTTGGAAGCATTCATCTTGTTTTTTTTGTAAACATTTTTTTCTTCAATTTCAAGGTTTCGGTACGCGGCACGATGCGCAGAGCTTCCGGGTTTCTTTGGAACGGCAGAGCATATTTCATTCTTCACACTCCGCTTTCACCAGAAGGAGTTTCTTTTTCCGAATGAGGTGGGTTTGCTGTTGCAGCTTCTTTTTGTAACATTCCACGTTTTGTCGGGTTCCTTGCTGCAGCATCACCATTCATGCTGCGTTCGTCTCCTCTGCATTCCTCGTCGAACCATTCGTTTCATCGACTTCGTTCGACGTACCCGAAATAATCACTGCTTTGTCATAAATGGCTGATTTTGACTGTACTACAGTTAGAGGAGCTACAGGGGATGGCCAAAATGTTTGGGATAGGCAACTTTTTTTTCTCTCACAAAAAAGTTGAGCATGCTATAACCTTTCATAGAGCGCATCAAAAATTCTCAAATTTTGACTGTTTGTCAACCTATTATATGTGCATCATTGGTACAAATTTGGGCTTGATTGATTAATATTTCGCAAAGTTAGAACCGTTCGGGTAAAACACCTTTTTTTAGACAACGCATTTTTGAGCTGTCATATCTCGGAAACCAGTAAACCGAATTGAATGAAATTTTGAACGTACACTAACAATATGTAAATGCTTCACAAACTATTAAAACATAGATACTTTTTAAACGTTGAAAAAAGTTATCATGGATTGACACTTTTTGGACTTTTCTCGAAAAAATGTAATTTTTTTACATTAATGTAAATAAATTTTAATGTTGATATCCAAAGATTTTCCACTTCTGTTCTCAAATTAACTCTAATCAGATATATTAGAGCCTATTTAGATTGAAGGAAAAATACATTTAATAATTTTTGTGTGGTATTGTTAATTTTACTTATTTTCCTCTATATGGGTAAAAATTTCAACCCGATATAACTTAATTCGCCGTGAGAAAATATTACATTTTATAACGTCGTATTGAGTATCAATATATTGTTGATAAACGTTAAAAAATTCATTCAATTTGGTTCGCTGGTTTCCGAGTTATGACAGCTCAAAAATGAGTTGTCTAAAAAATAGTGTTTTACGCGAACGGTTCTTACTTCGCGAAAAATTAATCAATCGAGCCTAAATTTGTACCAATGATGCACACATAATAGATTGACAAACAGTCAAAATTTGAGATTTTTTGATGCACTCTATGAAAAGTTACAGCATGTTGAATTTTTTTGTGGGAGAAAAAAAGTTGCCTATCCCAAACATTTTGCCCATCCCCTGTACGTCGGGCATTTGGCAACACCACCTCGAGATTCTGCGCGTATGTTAAGGCGAAATCCGGTCTCCGTAGGTTTTATAGTGGTGGTAGCCTGTGGCCTATTATGTTCAAGTTGGGACAAACCTTTGTCGCATTGGGTGGGTTTTCGCAACAGATTTTGTCGTTGTTTAGCAGATTTTGAGAGGGCGATTTCCAAAGAAATTCAAAAAAAAAAAAAATCAGAAGAAATTCAAATAGAGATTCGGAGAAATTGCTGAAGGAATTCATAAAAGGAGTGCTGACGAATTGACTAAGATTTTGTGAAGAATTCTTGGAGAAATTACAGAGACTGAAGCCCGTGCATAAGGGGGGGGGGGGTGTTAAACCCTCCCCATTACCGACGCTTCATACACTAGGCGCCCCTCCGCCTTTTGCCGAAATTGGGAAAAACCTCTCCCTTGGCGCCACTTCTGTGCACGGGCTTGCAGAAACTATTTACAAAAGCTTTACTGATGGACTTCTAAAAATTTCCGGGGGATTTTGGAAACAATTAGCCGAAGGAATTTTCAATATGATTGAGATTGGAAAGAAATTTTCAAAGTAGTTAAAAAATAACTGTTTTGATTATCGGCAACGTAGTCTTTTTAATTTGTAAAACGAGTTTTATTATTTAACCCGACGTTTCGGCGCAGGTATGGCGCCTTCTTCAGGGGAAAAATAAAGTATTCGTTTTTGGTTTGGGGTTATGGCGAACTGTAACTGTCGGGGTTTTATAATGTTGGTACATGACTAACTGCGGTGAAAACTAAAATTTAAAATTGGTTTCTATACTATTTTTGCGCGCTTTTAGTCTTCTGTTGGTTGGACCTCACTGTTGTTAGTTGCAGCGGGTTTTTTTTTTTTCAAAACCGCTGCAACTAACAACAGTGAGGTCCAACCAACAGAAGACTAAAAGCGCGCAAAAATAGTATAGAAACGAATTTTAAATTTTAGTTTTCACCGCAGTTAGTCATGTACCAACATTATAAAACCCCGAGTTACAGTTCGCCATAACCCCAAACCAAAAACGAATACTTTATTTTTCCCCTGAAGAAGGCGGCATACCTGCGCCGAAACGTCGGGTTAAATAATAAAACTCGTTTTACAAATTAAAAAGACTGCGTTGCCGATAATTAAAACAGCTATAACAGTACAGTCGAACTCTCATCCAGTTAAAAAATAAATTCTCAAAAAAAAAACAAAATGAATTGCAAAGAAAATCCCTAAGGAATTCCAGATCTCATTGCTGTTTAAATCTCCGGAGGCATTACCGATGTATTTTCCAAGTAAATTGCCTGAGAAAATTCCGAATACATTGTCTAACAATACTTTTCCAAATTCATTTGAGGAAGTCCGGAAATTCGTCTAACCAATTCCCAAAGAAATTCCAGAGAAAATTCCCAAAGATATTACCGATCAAATTTTGTTGAAAATTGCTGGTTTTTTTATATAAATCAAATTGGGATTTTTGTTCAGGGATGTAATCGGAAGCTTGACCATTGATTCCTTTGGAATTTCGCCAGGCACTCCTTCGGAAATTGCTCCACGGGTTTTTAGGGACTCAAGGGACTTCAACGGCTTCCATTCTTCCGGGATTCTAGACATAATTTTGGAATCATTTCATCAATAATTTATACAGATTTCCTGCAGGGATTCAATCGGACATTTCGTCAGGAACTCCTTTAGAGAAATCTTCCAAGAATTCCATATGGAACTGCTTCATCGATTCTCTGGGGAAGTTCTTCTAGGAATAAGCAAGAATTTCTCCAGTGGCTCTTAGGCAAGTTCCTTCAGAATTTTCTTGAAGCATTTTTCCAAAAGTCTTCGAGGAACTTCTGCACATATTCATTGAAGAATTCTTAAGAAATTATTTCGGAAATTCATAATGGGAAAGTTTTTCCAGGTATTCAGAGAAAATTACTCAAGTTCTCCTCAAGAAATATCTCCAATGATTCCTGATGAATATTTGCAGTGGTTTTTTTGGAATACCTACAGAGATTCTTAAGGGAATTCATCTTAGATTTCTTTCGGGAAATCTCTCAAAGTATTCTTCCGGAAATCCTTTCAGAAAATCATGGGATTATCCTTCAGACGTTTATTCCATCGGAACTTTCTCAACAGAACTCAATGACAGATTTACACCAGGAAACCATTCTTCGGAGAAGATTCTGCTAGGATTTCTAATAGAATTTCTGAGGGGATTAGCCAAAGGTTTTTTTTTCATAAATTTGTTTATGAATTCCTCTAAGGATTTCATTATCCAGATACTTCAATGATTTTTTTCTAGAGATTCGGTGAGAAATAACTTTTGGAGGAATACCATAAATCTCTTTATTTCACAAGCAATCATTGGAGGAATACCATAAAGAGATTTATGGTATTCCTTCAATGATTGCTTGTGAAATTCTTTGTAAGGTTTTTCGATTTTTCCTTTGCATATTTCCTCCAAAAAATCCTTTCTCCAGAAATCCAACAAGGAATTGTACTACACACAGGGCCGGATTTAAGGGGGGGCCAGGGGGGCCATGGCCCCGGGCCACCACATTTTAGGGGCCCCCACAAAATCTAACTTGAAATGGGAACCGAAAAAAGTAGTGCTAGAAACATCTTGATTTAATTTTTATTACAAGTACTTCTACTCTCAAGATGTGTGTAAAATATTGTGCTTCAAATTAGAAAGAAGCAGATATCTGCCTTTTTATAAAATTTCAAACTTCCTCTGAAAGTTGTTAAGATTTTTACAGTTCGGAATGATCACCTTCACCTGAATTCTGGATGAAATCTTAAACTCCATGGAATAGAGAGTCAAAATTTTCTGCAGAAAATTCGTGTTTATTTCTGTCGAAAACTATTGGTATTGTTTTTAAACATTTCCTACAAAGTTCTTTAAAGATTTGCAAGTGTTTCTATCAGAGTAAAGAAAAGTTTTTAAAGTTGTAGAGCTTGATTCCGCTTACCAAACTCATAAATTATTCAAATCAAATCCCAGAATTATTGAAACATTTCTTTGAAGGAACTAGCAAGAATTACAGACGGATTTTTTGCAAAGATCTGGTCCGATTTTCTTCAATATGATTAAATTCATGACGAATTTTTCTTCCTGGCTTGAATGTGTAATTCAAGGTAAACTCTTAACAAATTCATAGGTTCCTTATGGAAATTGCAGTAGATATTTGTGGAGAAATTCTTGAAAGATCATGAAATATTTAAAGTTTTGCAAACAATTTTTGTTTAAATTGGCTAAAACTTCGTCCGCAAAAGATTATTACGAAATTTTACTTATAATTCAATTCAAAATAAAACAGAAATTCCATCAGGAACTCATTATGAAGTTCCGATAAAATTTCTTTAGCAGCTTTTAGTAGAATTTCCGCTAAAATACCACTATGAGTTTTTTGCCTCTTGAAGTTTCACAAAGAGTTTTTAACCCTCGAGCGATCGCGCTGTTGTATTTTGTACAACACGTAGAAAACATCTCGCTTTTTGTACTCAGCATTAGTGTGGTGCTGACGCAGGTAGTCAACCGCGCGAGTTACGGAAGGTTAACAATTATTTTGCGTTCACCAGCAACTCCTCTCAAAGTCGCGTTAGAAATGTTTATGCTTAAGATCCACAAAAAAAGAAGCCTAGTAATCGGTTAGCAACGCTATAGATTTCATCAATGATTCCGCAAGAAATTCCATTTGGAGCATTTGTAATACTGGCCCCAAAGATAGCGCTATAAATTTTATTTGAAATTTATCGAAAATGTCTCCCATGAAATCTATTTTTAAATATCTTAAATGACTTTCTCATGAATTTCAACTTGATCATTGGAATCTAATACTATGAACACTCTCGGATAATGCGTTATTTACTTGATAAAATTTCTTTTACAATCGTCTTCAGGCTAGATTTTCATATCTGGATCTCTGTTATGCTAAGATTGCTTTTTTTCTAGTTAGGCTAATTAAGCTAGATTAATTTCTCCAATTACAACCCTAATTTTTGGAAGAATTTTTCATATTTTCTGGATTTTTCTACAATGAAAAAAAAAATATCCTCTAAAAAGAGGGCCCCCACAACACTGTGGCCCCGGGCCCCCACATTTGTAAATTCGGCCCTGACTACACACTTGTTCAGGCATTTCACCAATGTTTTTTCTAGAAATGTTTCACCAATTTCACCAATGTTTTTGGATTTTTAAGGAGCTCGTTGAGGAACACTTCCAGACAAATTCAAAAGACGATTTCATCTAGATCATTTCTTACGGAATGCCTTCAATAGTTTCATCAGGATTATCGCGAGATATTTTAATCCGAAATTATATCATGATTCTTCAAAATACTTCTCCATGAAATCTTGGAAGAACTCCTCAATTTCCAGAATTGTTTTTTTCCTAGAAATTTTTGCAGAAATTCACTCAGGGAGTTCAACAATAATTTCTGTAAATTTCCCAATGAATATTTCTTAAGGAATGTGTTGGGTATTTTTTCTAGAATTTCCTTCTGGAATTCATCCATGGATTTCATTGAAATTTGTTTCTTGGGATCTTTGCGAGTTTCTTATGGGAAATCTTTCAAGTTTTTTTTGGAATTTCTCCAGGCATTCCATTGAAAGTATATTCCGAGAATTTCTCGTTCATTGGAGAATACATCCTAGGATTGCATTGAGCGTTTCTCACACTATTTTGAACATGATTTTTCAAAGTTTTTCTTCGGAACTTCTCCAGGAAAATTTCTCAAAGAATTTCTTGGGAAATGTGTTCAGGAAATTATTGCAGGATTCTTTTGGCAATTTCGCCGGGAATTTCATGGGAAATTTATTCAAGAACTTTTGGACCAAAAATCCAAAAATCTTTGAAAATTTGATCCAGGGATTCAATTGGGGCTTCACCTAGATATGCTACAGGATTACTCACGGTATACTTTCTTGAATTCCTGCGGAAAATCCCTGAATATTGTTCTATAGATTCATGTACTAAATTTTCTATTTGTAATTTATCTTTATACTACTGTAAACTTCTTGAGCTTAGATTTATTTTTTGCTTTTTTATTAACCAGGCTTCTCGAAAAAATCTTTAAAAAACCTGAAACGATTCCTGGAGGAATAAAAAATATCTCAGAGTGAATTATTTTGAAATTTTTACAGAAAGTCTTTCAAATTAAATCAATAACACAATTCCAGAATAGTTTCTTTAAGAGGAATCCCTAGTAAAACAATGAATCGATTCATAAAAAGCTTATGCTGGAAAAATTCTGGAGAAAATCGTTGCAGTGTTGCGGTCCACTAGCTAAGGAAAATTTATTCAAGGATTCTTTGGAGATACTCTCCAAGAAAAAAAAATCCTCCAGGGATTTATCTTGATGTGCTACAGGCTTCCTCAAAGTCTTGCATTGACAGTATCATCCAGGATCATTAATCCCTCCTTGCATACATTCTGGGATTTCTGCGGAAATTCACTGAACATTTCTTCAAGGATTAACTCGCTTTTTTTTTTTAAATTTCGTTCGAAATTTATCCTTTTCATTCATGGCTTTCATTTGATTTTTTTTTCCAGGAACGACAATTATTCCAAAGATTTTTTTACAAGTTTCTTTGGGGATGTTGTTTAAGATTTGTTTGGAATATGTCCAGGAATTCCTTTCCCGGGAAGCTGACTAGACTGATAAGAGCAACGATGGACGGTGTGCAGAACAGCGTAAGGATTTCGGGTGAACTATCCAGTTCTTCACGAAATCCAGCCAATTTGTCTGTTTTGCGGATGACATGGATATTATTACTAGAACATTTGGAACGGTGGCAGAACAGTACACCCGCCTGAAACGTGAAGCAGCAAAGGTCGGACTGGTGGTGAATGCGGCTAAGACAAAGTACATGCTGGTAGGTGGGACTGAGCGAGACAGGACAAGCCTTGGCAGCAATGTTACGATAGACGGGGATACTTTCGAGGTGGTAGAAGAATTCGTCTACCTCGGTTCCTTGCTAACGGCTGACAATAACGTGAGCCGTGAAATACGAAGGCGCATCATCAGTGGAAGTCGTGCCTACTATGGGCTCCAGAAGAAACTGCGGTCAAAAAAGATTCACCCCCGCACCAAATGTACCATGTAAATGACGTTAATAAGACCGGTGGTTCTCTACGGACACGAGACATGGACGATGCTCGAGGAGGACCAGCAAGCACTCGAAGTTTTCGAGCGACGGGTGCTAAGGACGATCTTCGGCGGCGTGCAGGAGAACGGTGTGTGGCGGAGAAGGATGAACCACGAGCTCGCTGCACTTTACGGCGAACCCAGCATCCAGAAAGTGGCCAAAGCCGGAAGGATACGATGGGCAGGGCATGTTGCAAGAATGCCGGACAACAACCCTGCAAAGTTGGTGTTTGCTAACCATCCGGTTGGTACAAGAAGGCGTGGAGCGCAGAGAGCACGATAAGCGGACCAGGTGGACCGTGATCTGGCGAGTGTTGGGCGTGACCGACGTTGGAGAGCTGCAGCTGCAAATCGAGTATTATGGCGGCAAATTGTTGATTCAGTACTATCATGAATTTGATGTTAACTAAATAAATGAAATGAATCTCCAGGAATTCCATCAGAAGTTTCATCCAGGGATTTCTCCAGAAGTTCTTTGGGGAAGACATCCTAGGATTCCAAATATTTTAAACGGGATTTTTTTTCATATTTTTTAGGGAATTTTTCAGGCATTCTCTGAATTTCTTGAGGAATATTTTCAGGAAATCATTGGAAATTCTTCTAGGATGTCTTTGTCAATTCCCCTAGGTATTTCATCGGGAACTTAATCAAAGACTTTTTTTCACATAATTTTATAAAATTATTTTTTTTTTAATTTATTCTTATCTCCATGGAGTCTTTGAAGAACTGTTTAAGGAAAAGACTGAATTTCTTCAGGAATTTGTTGGAGAACTCTTTTTAAAAAATTTCTCCAAAAATTCAACCATGGCTTTCATCGGATATTTTTCCAGGTATTCAATCGATAATTTCTTTAGCAATTCATTGCAATTTTTTTGGGGAAATCATATAAGATTTTTTGGAGAATTTCTCCAGGAATTCCATAGCAAATTTCTTCCAGGAATTTCTCAAGAATTTTGAGGAGAATACTTCCGAGGATTCCATTGTGAATTTCTCCAAATATTTCGAACAGGATTTATTCATTTTTTTTTTATTCTTCAGACATCCTCTGGAGACTTTCTCATGGAATTTCTTGAAAAAAATCTTCAAGAAATCATAGGAAATTTTCTTAGAATTCTTTCGGCAATTGTCTCAGGCATTTCGTGGGAAGTTTCTTTAGGAATTTAATCGGGGATTCACCTAGATATTTTATAGGACACTCAAATTATTGCTTAGGAAATCTTACCTGAGATACCTTAAAGCATTCCTTCCTGAGAAAACATTTCCTCAAGGATTGTTCCGCAAAATTTTCAAAAATTTCTGTTTGGAATTTATTTATCTCGCTATGGAATGTTTGAAGAACTTTTTAAGGAAGTGATTGAATTTCTCCTAGAATTCACCCATGGCTTTCATCGGATTTTTTTCAGGTATTCGATAATTTCTTCAGAAATTCATTGCAAGGTTTTTTAGGGAAACCATTAAAGATGTTTTGGAGAATTTCTCCAGGAACTCCATCCGAAATTTCTTCCAGGAATTTCTCGAGAATTTTGTTGGAGAATACATTCATGGATTCCATTGGGAGTTTCTTTAACTGTTTTGAAAAGGATTGTTTTTGGTTATTCCTCAGGAATTATCCGGAAAATTTCACGAGAAATTTCTTGGGGAATGCCTTCAAGAAATCATTACATATTCTTCTAGGAATCCTTCGGCAATTCCCCCAGGCATTTTATCGGGAATTTCATGAAGAATTCTTATTAGAATTTATCCAGGAAATCCTTGAAAATTTCTCCAGGGGTTGCATCGGGTATCCACCGATTACTCAAGGTATTGCTTCGGGAATGTCATCAGGGATTCCTTAATTAATCCTTCCATGTATACGTTCTGGGATTCCAGCAGAAATTCGCTGAGCATTTCTCCAAGGACTCTTTCGTAAAATTTTCTAAAATTTAGTTTTGAAATTCAATCTATTTCAAATCTATTATCTATTCCTCCATGGAATCCTTGAAGAACTTTTCAAGGGAATAATTTAATTTCTTCAGGCATTTGTTGAAGATTTCTTTCAGAAATTCTTTAAGGAAGACATCTTCTAAAAGAATATTCAAGGAAGTGATTGAATTTCTTCAGCAATTCGTTGGAACCTTTTTTCAGATCAGGAAAAAATCGTAAAATTTTCCAAAATATATTTTTGAAATTTATCTATTTTTCCATGGATTTTTTGAAGAACTTTTCAAGTAAGTAATTGAATTTCTTCAGGCATTTGTTGGAGACTTCTTTCAGATTTTTTTTAAAATAATATTTAAGGAAGTGATTGAATTTTTTCAGCAATTTGTTGAAAACTTTTTTCAGAATTTTTTTCAGGAATTCATTTGTGGCTTTCATTTTTTTTTTCAGAAATTTAAACGTTTATTTTTCTAGGGATTATTTGCGAGTTTCTTTGGCAAAACCATTCATGTATTTTTTGGGAATTTCTTCAGAAATTCCACCAAAAGTGTCTTTCAGGAATATTTCGAGAAAGTTTGTTGTAGAATATATCCTAAGATTGCATTGTGAGTTTCTCCAATAATTATGAACAGCATTTTTTCCTAATTTTTTGGGGAATTCACCAGGCAATCTTTGAAGATTTTCTGAAGAAATTTTTTGAAGAATGTCTTCGAAAATCACTGGATTTTTTTTCTAGGATTTCTTCAGCAATTTCCCCAGGCATTTCAAGGGGAATTTCTCCAAGTACTCTTCCATATTTCTTGAGAAATTCCTTAAAAAACTGCTCCGGGGATTGAAACGGGGATTCCTAAAGATATTGCTTTGGCAATGTCAACAAGGAAATTCAGAGAATGCTTACATTATGGGATTGTTGTGGAATTTCAATGAACATTTATTTCCGCAAATTTTTCTCAAATTTCTTTCTGAAATTTTTGCACTTATACGTAAAATCTTCGAGAAACCTTTAAATATTTTTTTCCAATAACTCTAGGAATTTGTTGAAAAATTCTTTCAGAAGTTTCTACAGGAATTCATCCATGGATTTTTTTTTAGGAATTCAAACGATAATTTATCCAGAGATAATTTATGAGCTTTTTTTTGTGATATCATTAAAAATTGTTTTGAGGAATTTCTCCAGAAATTCCATCGGAAGTTCATGCCAGGAATTACTTGAGAAGTTCGTTGGAGAATAAATCTTAGGATTCCATGGGGAGTTTTTCCGAAATATTATGATCCGGATTTTATCGTTTTTTATTCTCCAAGCATTCTCTGTAGCATTTTTCAAGGACTTTTTTTTGGAAAATGTCTTCAGGAAATCATTGGAAACTCTTCCATGCAGGCCCGGATTTAAGGGGGGGCAAAGGGGGCAAGTGCCCCGGGCCCCCCGATTAGGGGGGCCCCCAAGAATCCTGAAGCACGATATATTTTCTTCATCAAAACATAAAATACCCTTCAAGAGACGATTGTATTTTATACATGTTCTAGTGTAGTTTTTATTGAGTTCTTTAAGGGTATCCAGATTATTTCATATCTGAATTTTCACTTGAAAATCCAAAGTTTCATAATTTTTGATATCTTCACATCAAAAACCTTAGTTTCCTTTTTTTTTGGTGCCAAAATATGTTGCTCTTTCGATTAAGTTAAAAAAAAACATTATTTTAATTGCTAAGCAATTCAAGGGAGGGATCGGTTTTAATGCCTGGTTGCAGCAAACTCATATCTAGATAGGTATAACAGTATTCAATAATCAGGTAAAATGAAGTATTTTTTTTTTTAAATTTGTTCTACGCGAGTTTCTATAAAACCCCATGCAGTTCTTGTTGAATTCAATTGAAAAACTGTTTTAGGACTTAACATTACAACAAAAAAGCATATCTATCAAATAACTGCTTAATACCCATCTGCATTAGTTCGTTGAGGACAGATGTTATCAAGAGGAAGAGTAGATAACGATTCCTGGAGATGTTCAAGAAATTCGGGGCAGTTTTGGAAAACTAGTTTTTAAAAACATCTCAGAACAATGTTTTTTACAGTGTTATTGCTACAGTTACCCCCTACAATCCTGACTTTGTTCACTCGTAGAATTTTGCAATTCGAACTAAACGCTAATTTGTAAAATTTTCATAAATCTTTTAAGGACAAACGTCTTAAAATCCCGCTTCAACAATGCTTCAAAACTTTAGATGCACAATTCTCAAAAAGCATGCTTGAAACGACAATGCATTTTATTATTCTTTTCTTGCTCACTTGCAATAAGCATAAAATGAGAATCTCAGGTGCGCTGGTTTTGTTTACGAAGAGGTTTGTGCCGAAATCGTGAGTTGGTGCCAAAGTCGGCCATTGTGGCGGCCATTTTGGGATTCTAACAAGTTTGTCCTTAAATTCAGATGAAAGTTTAAAATATACGTACGATTGGAATAAGATTACATTTATCTTGTAAGCCTGTATGCGGAATCTTGACATTTTAGCATAAATATTAGAATGCTTGTTTTTTTTTATTTTTTTGAATCATCGGTCGTTATTTTGGAGAACAGCAAAAAACGAATAATAAACAATATTGAAAAGAAAAAGTTAATGTACGGTTTACATACTCAAAATCTTGTTTTTGGGGGCCCACTTCATATGGTTTGCCCCGGGCCCCCCGAAGCCTAAGTCCGGCACTGCTTCCATGCTTCTTTCGACAAAATCCCTAGATATGTCATGGGGTGTTTCTTCAAGAACTATTTGGAGATGTTTTATATAAGGATTGTCACCAACAATTATCGTAAATGATTATTGCTGATGTTTTGCGTCATCACTAATCGAAGTATCATTAAAAAAAACTCCAAGCACATTCCTCAATAAACTATCAATAGATTCAAGAAGTTTGTTTCCCGTAAGCGGAAGCACTCCATTATTAAAAATAGCTATTGGCGCGACGGGACGGCGCACCATGAAGCGACTATAATATCTCCACTCAAGGTCTCGAAATTCCTAGTGTCCTCCCCATCTCTCAAAACTTCATGTTCAAAAATACACGAAGCTCTTCTCGGCGAGACTATCGATGTGCCATGCGGATATTTATTGGCAATCTCCTTTGAACTTCCCCTTCATCGGTCGATGCTTTCACCATACAATATCGGTAACGAAGTATAGGAGCAAAGCGTTCGGCACTCTCTAGAGCCAACCAGCAAAAAGTGACTTTATAACACAATAACAGTGCTCGTCCATCGTTGTCTGGCTCTATCTACGGAATTCCAGCGAAGAGTAAACAAAATTGAAATGACCCGCCGCGCTGGATCCATCGGACTTTAATCTCGCACAAACGTTTCCTGGCGTGCAAAACATTGGCTCACTCTAACCGGCGGCGGCGAGATTTGATGGACTACTTCCAGGAAAAACCGGACGAAATCTGCTGAGTTGGTTTATCAAGCCGCAATTTAATTACGGTCAATGACGACGACGACGACGACTACACTGGATTCTACTCGAACCATTACCCGGACCCCGAACAGAACGAATCGCCGAAAAATTAGTTTCATAAATTTATTTCCAAAGCAAACAGACCACTCTCGGTTGATGGCTCATTCCGATGCCATCCGGGGGTAAGAGTCTATATTCGGGCACTTAGGCAGGAGGATTCCACCGGAAGCCAGCGACCGACGAATGATGAACCATAACTCAGCAAAAAAGAGTCCGAGGACTGGAGGTTTAGCATTACGCGCGTAGGCCTAGACCAGGCCGGGATGAATGAAACGGAAGAAGTCAATTTTGGCGGAGGAGTTCGTTCTTCTAGATCTAGAGCAGAGGCTAATGGCAATCATGGAGTGTGCTGTGGCCGTCGGTTTTCCGTTTTGTGATGAGCCTTCGTGGAAGAAACATTTGTCAATGATTGGATCCCAGTCAGCTTGATTGGTGGATTGGAAATGAAGGTGCTACCCGATATGGGACATTAATGAAGTGCAGTATTCTTATAGCATGGCCATATGGTTTTTGTCGGTTGCGTAGGGGGATATAGACCAAGGATATCAATAAAGTAGGAGAATTACATCATTAGGGTTTCAGATGGCTTACGGCTTGGGTTTATGTGTGGGAGCAGAGCAAATTATTGATGGGGAATTGGTTGATGAAGCCAGTTTTCTTGGAACACTTGTGATGTGCGATAAAAATGTTGCTCGCATGTTGTAAAGGAGTTCCATGAACTTGGAATAAATCTTTCTGTGAACGAGGTCTAGTTTAGACCTTGCAATTTGCGAAAGGCTAGGTCATATACTTTTTATGAGTCGCTGTTTGTGTGGTTCGAATCCATTAGTGATTTGACTAGCAGAAATAAACTCATACTAACCTAGTTTATTATGGAATACATCATTGAAAAGCTCTAAATAAAAATATATTTATTAAACAAAATAAATATGAGGCAGTGAAACTATACTGTATGAACAGCCCTTCACAGGCCATTGCGTAACTATACGAAGGTCCAATGCTGTCATGGTAAAACCAGAGCTCGTTACTAATGGTTTCCAAATTTCAGCGCCCCAAAAGAAATGAATTCTCTATTGTGCCTAATTAAGAATTATTCTTGGAAAACCCTCTTTCAAGCATTTTTATTACACGAAATTTTTCTATAATTATCGTGGAAGGAACATTCTAGCTGGAATTCTTCTAATTAGTTAAGAAAAATTTTATCCTCAAATTTCTATAAAAATACTCCACGATTTTCTCAAAAGACACCGTCAGAAATTCCTTTGGGGATTCCTTTGAGATTTATCAAAAGCTTTCTGAAATATACACAGAATGAAAATTGTCGCAGGATTTCTTGGGATGATTTTAGCAAGAATTCCTATAAAGATTTTTAATAAAATACCTTCAAAATGCATTCCGAGCGAGTAAAGACGCATAAGCCTAGGCATAAGGGCCAGGGCATAAGAGGTAAATACCTGTGTCCCATCCCAGGAATCCAAGGGCCAAGGAGTGACATCCCAAGCAACACACATGTTATATTAGAGTAACGACAGCGCAAGTTTTGGTTGTATAGAAGTTTATTTTACGTAATTCTAACATTGTGTTGAAATAACGTAAAATAAACTTTTATACAACCAAAACTTGCGCTGTCGTAACTTTTATATAACATGTGTGTTACTTGGGATTAACCTTCTTAGCAACGTCACTTTTAACGTTAATGTACTTATATATTATTATATTGCCCGAGCAGGAGAGAATATCAACAGCATAATAAAATATGTTATTTTGGCATAATAACTGTAAATTGAAATCAGTAATTTTTATGTTATGAGCATATCTTATTATGTTATAAACTTGTCTGTCATAAGCGGCAAAATAACAAAAATCATAACAAAAAAATGTTACTGGAAGACCAATTTAATAACATGTTTTGTTAGATTTCATAACAGCTTAATAACAATGAATTTTGCAGTGAACGTATGCTTGTTATTGTTGTGTTATAGTTTATCACATATGTGTACATTTTCAATAGTAGAATAATAACAAAACTTGGTCTAAAACAAAGTATATTATTGAAACATTATTCAGTGGATGAATCTCAATAAATTGATCATAACATAATAAGATAGCCTAACAAAACATGTTATAAAAGAGTAATACTTTGATAAGTAAAAAATAACAAACTATGTTATAAAAACAGGCTATGTAATTCTGACGTTATGAATTTGATATTCTCCTCTGCTCGGGTTACGCTTTGTATACGGAACGGTTGGTACGCGATATCCCCGTTCTTTGATTTCAATGTTAATAACAACGCTGCACAGTAGGCCAGGCCACTTTAATGTTTGTACTACATCTTACATGTGGTGCACGGATTTATAATGACAAGAAAAATGATGAAATTAGTCGATTCTATCATTTTCCAGGATTCTTTCAATGAATGGCTGTGTATGTGTAGACTACACTAGACTAGAATCCCTTGAAGATGCATCCCTATCTTTGGATTTCTTTGATCATTTCTCTTGGGCTTCCTCCAGACATATTTTCGGAAATTTTCCTTGGAACTTCTTCAGGAGTTTCTCAGGAGTTTTTTCACAAGATTAATCTTGAAACTGGTCCACGGATTTCTTCTAAAATTTCTTCTGGGAATCTTTAATTATTTGGAAAATTTATTCAAGAATTCCTGTACAAGCACATGTCTGAATGCTTTCATGCACTGCCGTTCCAAGCATATCTGTCCCATGTTGATTTTCATCATTTTTCACTTTTTTCATCCTATCGGCATAATTGTATGTGTATTTTCATGTAAACTTGTAAAAGTCCTTAGTTTGTTCTGAAATTTTGAAAATAAATACCAAGCCATATTGTCCCATTGTTGCATTTCCAAGCATATCTGTCCCACTAAAAGAAATATAGTCAAAGACTGCGAAAAGCATGCGTGGAAATTTCAAGTTTGCGTTGTGTTTCACAGCATAACTGTCCCGCTGGGAACTATTTATTCAAACTTCAACTTCACTGATTCCACTTCAGATATAATCCATTTTAATAGAAATACAGCTGCATGTGCCGTTGTGGTACTGTAGTTATTGGTTAATTAGAAAAATACGTTATTAACTTTAATCGCAGTTTCCTCAGTTGCACATTTTTGAACATGGTACAGATATGCTTAGAACAGCAGTGCACTTCTTCAAAAAATTCTGAAAAAATACCTACAGAAAAATTGTCATAATTTTGTCCAGGAGTTTTTTTTTCAGGATTTTTCCGAAAATTCTCAAAACAAAATCTTAGAATTTCTCCTGGTATTGTGGGCTGTAACTGTGGAATTGTGGGCTTCGTGGTCGTGCCACTAGAGGCGTCAGTCATCTAGACGTTTCGTAAGCCTCGGAGAGTGGGTTCGATTCCCGCTCCAGACGAGGGAAAACTTTTCGTCAAACGGAAAATTCCCCAATGGGCCACTGGGTGTTATGTGTGTTGTCCATTGTCTAATGTTAGTGCTCGTTCAGCCTGTACAACCTCTGGTTGAAGACGGTGTAGTGTCTTTTTGGTTTATTTTCCAGGAATTCTTCCAATTGATTCTTCAAAAGATTTAATCAAGCTTGCTATTTGATGAAAACATTCGCGAAATGATGCGATTTGCTTTCGACAACGAATACGTTTTCACCCATCCTCGCTTTATTCAATCAACCTCCCATACGAGTAGCACACGAACGGACTCAACACTGATCAGCATAGTTGACTCTTCCTTTTCGCCGTTGAGCCGTTGCGTTCTAGCCAAGCATCTCTTTTCATCGCTTTCGATGCTTTTCGACAGCTTATCGCGAAGCATCGTTGGCTGGAAGCTTTATTAGTATGGTATCGGTACATGCGAATGTTGCTTCTGTGTGCGTGTCGAGCGTTCGTGCCGTAGCTTCGCAAACCAATCTATTCGGTATGCTTCGGCTGTTCGGGCGAGCGTGTGACGGCACAGTCAGATGTGTGCAAAATCATTTGTGATTTACATCATGTTCGTTTTGCCACCTCATTGCTGCTGGTCATCGCTGATCAGTGCACAGTTCAATCGCACGCGATAAATATACAGTTGATGAGTTGTGATGAGTACTAGTGAGGTGATCATTTGCATCATTGGATTTAATTCCGGAAGACATTTTTGAACAAAGATTCGAAGATCCTTTCAGAAATTTCTCCAGGATTTCCCCTGGAATTTCAGATTTTCCTTCAACAATTCCTGCAGAAACGCTTCAGAATCAATTCCTTAGAATTTTCCATTAAGTTACAACATTTTTTTCCCATGAATACTTGCAGAGAGTTTCCCAGTTCTTACTGGTATTGTTTCAAAAACTCCTTCAAAAAATCTTTTTTTTTTAATGTCTTAAGTTTCCCAAAGAATTCCTAGTAGGGCTTTTGAGTACAAACCTCAGAAATTGAATAAGAAATTTAATGATTTCTCAGGTGTTTTTCCAAGGATTCCTTCAGAAAATCCTCCTGAGATCCTTCAGAAATTAATTAAGGTCAAGGTATTTGGAGCACACAGCTCAAATTTTCTCGAGCGCAAATCTGGAGAACCATCAAACGGATGTGGCTGAAAATGTAACTCAATGTTTATTGTACGGAAGCAAGATCAAGTCACATTTTCAGCCAGCTACGTTTGGCGCTTCTCCAGATTTATGCTCCAGAAAAATTGAAGCTATGCTCTCCAAATACCTTGTCCTCAAAGATTTCCACCACTACTTTTGTTTGCGATTTCTGCAGAATTTACTCCAAGGATTTTTCAAAGGAACTCTCCAGACGTTTCTCAAGCATTTTTTCCTTGGAATTTCTTGCAGAGTTCCTCCATACGTGTCCAATGATTTTCTTTTTCAGAGAGTAAAGTTATTGGTATTTCTTCAAATATTCATCCAAATCATTCAAACCATAATTCAGTTCACATGATAAATACAGAAATTGCTGCAGAAATGTTTGTCCAGGAATTCCTCCAAAACATATCCAAGAATTCTTCGGGGAGTTTTCAAAGCTATTCAGGAATTCATTAAAGAGTTCTTCATTGTGTTTTGTGCAATTTCTGGAAGGGTTGTTGAAAATCCCTGGGAGAATATATTACCAAATTCGGCAGGGATCTCCAAAGACATCCCAGAAGACATATCTGATGGAACCGCAAGAGCAACTCCTAAAAAAAATCCTTGTAGGCATTTCTACAGAAATAACTGGAAGTAAAGAAATCTTGGAGAAACCCTGGGATGAATTTCTGAAACAATCCCTTTAGGATTTGTAAAAAAATGGAAGATTTTTTTTTAAACTCCTAGTAGGAAGTAATCCTTAAAATTCTGAAGAAGTATCCGGAGATAAAAATATCTCTTCAAAAGAATTTTAAAAGAAATCTTAGCAGGGATTTCCAAAAATAAAAATGAAGTTTTGTAATCAGGTAGGCGGGCTTATGAAAAATTAACCTAAGTTTTTTTTTTTTATTTTATTTATATATATTAACGAGATTTTTAGCCATAGGCTAGTTCATATCGGGACCCACGCTTCACTTCCCATCCTTATAAGTTAAAATTCTCGAATATGTACAAAAAGGTAAGCAGGCTCTACCCTGAAGTGTCAGCTTGAACCTCTCATTCTATGAACACTTGAGTACACTTTAACGAAACTCCATTTTCGAGTGAAAGGATTTTTGATAGTGTAGAAATCTCCAGTGAAATCTTTGAAGCAATCCATTCTTTTGAATGTATTTCTAGAGACATTTCCTAAGAAATTTCCGAGAAATCTTGAGAGTATCTCAGGAGGAATTTCTTGAGAACCTCCTGGACAAATTTCTCGGTCGCTGCTTGGTGGTAGGGAATCACGCCACTTGGGCGGTGGCTTCTATATTCGTCTGTTTTCCACTATAACTCAGTCAAATTTGAACCAATTGACACAACTTTTGGAATGTGGTGAGATAGGTATAGTATCTACCCGTGTACAACATTTCAAGTCAATTAGTTTAAAATTGACTGAGTTATGGTGGAAAACAGACAAATATAGAAGCCACCGCCCAAGTGGCGCGATACCCTAGTTCTAGAAAAACAAATACTGAGGAATCGTGGGAAAATTTCTGGAAATATCTTCCAATGAAATTCTTTTTAGGATTTTTTTAAAGTGTTCTTGGAGAAAAATGTGAACGAATTTCTAAAAAAAAACTTGAGAACGCATGGCTAGGCGCCTGCAAAGATCCCCTAAGAAACACTCTTGATATTTCTGGTGGAATTTCCGTAGAAATTCCTAGGATTTTTTTTTCTTTGAGAAGAAGAATCTGTGGTAAAATTGTTCGGGTTATGCTTGGATATAATGCCGGATATATTTGTGGGTTAATATATCGAGAAATACCTATGAAAAACCCTGGAGGCATCTCCGAAGCATTTCCTGGGTGAATTACTAAAAATAAGAATGCAAGCATTTCTGAAGAAATTTCTGTTGGAATTTTTTATGGAATTTCTGTAGACTATCTGGAAATTTTTTAAAGAAACAAATTGAAGAACTTTTTGAAGAATCTTTGGAAGAATTTCTAAAAATAATCTCTATTGTAAATTCTAAAATACCGAATCCCGGACAAGAATTTCTTCAATAATTTCTGCTGAAGTTTTAGAAGGCATTCATTTAAAACCCCCCCTTCCCACCCCTTTTAAAAATTTACCTAAAAGAATTGTTGGAGAGGAAACATTGGAAAGAGGAGGCTTCTCTCTGCCCCGGAGAAATTTCCCAAAAAATTTCTGGAAAAACGTTAAAAAATAGCCGGAGGAGTTTCTGTGAGAAACCTTGGTAGACTTTAGGACCAGATTATTGTATTAATTTCTAAAAAAGCCATGGGTTAGTTTTGGAAGAAATTCGTAGAAGATTTCCTTAGACAAAATTAAGGAAAAATCTCATAAGGAATTTTTGAAGGAATCTCCAGAGAAATATTAAAACGAATCTCTGGAACAATTTATAGAGTAAATTGTTTGAATTTCTAAAGATGATTTTGTAAAGAAATCGTTAGGGAAATTTCTTGAGAATTTTTAGATTTTCCTCAAAAAATCTCAAAATGCATTTCATAAAGAATCTGTGGAAGATTTTCTGCGAGAATTCTCATACGGACTTTTTTTTAATATAATGGAGGATTTTTTAAGGAAATGCATGCTATTTGTATGAAGGTATGGAGAAATCTCAAAGGGAATGCAGAAAAGATTTTATAAAAAAATCAAATAAATTTTTGGAGTTATCTCAAGACAATTTGTCTAAAATTCAAAAATAAACTATGAATTTTCTATAACATTCATTGGAAACATTCCTGAAGGCCAGGCCGTGCGCAGAGAGGGGGGAGGGGTTGAAGGAATCGCTGGAGGAGTTTCTGTAGATATGAGAAACTAAAGCCATCCGCGGGAAAACTTTTATCTTTTTTATTATGAAAGGTTTTTTTCAGGGTCCGTATGGATGTTTCGGGATGAAGTTTTGGGGTATCCTCGAATAAATTTCTGAAGAAATCCTGTGATGAATTTCTAAAAGCGTCCCTGAAATACCCCTTTCATTTGTAAGGATATCTGAAGGAATCTCTGGAAGAAGTCCCAATATCACTGAGTTTTTTTTCTTTTGCATTTTTGGGTAGGGTGACCTATTTTGGACACTTACTGCTATAAATAGGTATCCCTGCCCAAATGGCCCCAAACCTTATGAGGCAAAAAAAAGATGTAGACGGTTTATTATAATTAGAAGGAGAAATTTCCATTACGTATCGAGGCACAAAAAACTGTAATATTCACATAAGTTATTACCTTATGTTTGTAAGAGCGCAAAAAGACTAGAAAAATGATGAACGGGGATTTTCCCAATGAAATTTTTTTAGTGAAATAAACTAGATGAGGTTCTTAGAATCACAATTAAAACAAAGTAAAAGGTATAAGGTTTTATGGCGGTTCCGAAACCTCTTCAAGAATAATTAGCCATCAAAATATTACTAGGGTTTGGGTATTATCAGCAGGTTTGTTCTCTTTGTTATGGGGGTTTTTGTCGATCAAGTTGCCTGAGTCTTGGGCGTATATTTAACCCTCAAATACCCAACCTTGCCTTTAGATTGGGTATAGTTTGAGCATTTTTGTATTTTTTTTTCTTTTCGGGGCAATTCAAACTATTATAGTTTTGTCCAATATTTAGGACTGTTCTGAAGACCAAAAAAATTGTTTTTGGTGTATTTTAAAGCGTTTTTCTTTTTATTTTCAATCGTTGAAAAATTGATGTTTTGGTCACCTTTCAGATGTCGCTGTTTCTTTTATATTTTTTTTTTTGAGGCTTTAAATTTATTAATTTTAATTCATTCGCCTCCATTTCTTTTATATTTAATTACAACAATCAACATATATTCTTTATTTCCTTTTCATTTTCTTCAACTTTTTGGGAAAATTTTCCTTAAAAAAATAAAAAAAAGTTAAAAATAATCATGGATTCACAACACACGGTGTGTTGAAACAGGATTATTATCGCACTTTTATGAACCTAAAATATTTTTTCGTTATAAGTTAGCCTTAGCAGTATATATTAAGATTCTGGAGGTTAAAAAATCTTTCATCGGGGAAAATTAAAATAAATTCGATTTTAGTAGTTTACCACTTTTCTCATATGATATGGTATTACGCAAATCTTATGAACCTAAACTCCGCTAGAAAAAGTCCCCTTTCTAATAATAAATTTGAATCCATTTAGAGAGAAACGAATGCAAAAGTCTTTACAACGAGTTTAAATTTGTTTGGCGTTCGTTTCATGTGTCCAACCCACTACAGTCTGCCGAAAATCATAAATCATAAAAGTCTACATTCCTTCCATTTGTCTGACACATAGATATTTGTAATGGAGTTAAACAAATACTTCCCATTAGTGCGACTCATACATTTGAGGAAGCACCATACACCTGTGACTCATACCATTTGCAGCACATAAAAGTAAAAGTAAAAGTTCTGCCTCTGATCTGCTAAGGACTTTCGTCCATACAAAATCTTAAAATTTTCAAAGACTTATCTCCTTGTTACTTATAAATTGATACCTTTAGGGTTAAGTGGGCTGTTGAGTCTCAAATAACAAAAAAATGACACAAAAACATTAGATGGGCGTTGTCATATCATGTTTATGCATTTAAAAATGATAATTCAACGTTCGGTTTAAAATAAGGTACACAGGGGCAAGTTGAAACGGGTGGAATATGATGAAACAGCGGGTTAACGTGATGTTATCTAGTCATGATAAGCAATTTGAATTTCATTACATTGTTTTAATCAAACAATCATTTGGTCAAGGATAATTATACAAATGGAATTGAAATCTTTTCCAAAAAAGTTTTTACTAAGAATTTACCTTACCGAATGAAACGTACGCTTGATATATGTCAATTTGAATGACATCTTATAGTATAAGCCTAAAATATATTGAAAACATATCAATTTGAAAGTAATACGATGAATTTCAATAATAGTAGTCTCGTGTAGTGATTTTTTTTATGTTTCTAGTTTTACTTTATAAGACACTTTGGTCCTGATAAAAATTTTATGCATTATAATGGTGTCAATGTTATGACTGCATAAAATAAAATTTCTTTCTCCCAAGTGAAATTCCTTCCTTTTTTGCAAAGTAAGTTTGACAACAGATTTAGTATGGGGAGAAATGTCATTTGTCCATGCAGAGCATTACAAAAACGAAATAAAAAGGAATAGTGATTAAAACGATTAGTCATAAAATTGAAAAACAACTGCACTGTACTTACAAAGTGGAAACTATCCATTAGAATTGAATTAAAAAGTCACCCGTACACTCGATACCTTCCAACCATCTTGTATGTGTTATAACTATTTAGCAATCAAAATCTATCCAATGATTATGAAATGAAGCATAAAATAACTAATAAAAGTTCTTAAAAAGTTGTATCGAAACCTCAAATTGCGTCAATCTTGCCTCACTTTGCATATCACTGTTTGTTGTTTTTTATATTTTATGACATTTCCAGAACATTGATGTCTTCTTAATCTTGTTCTACATTTTCAATTTTTATTTTATCTGTAAATTTAGTTAAATGTGTTCTCAGCATAAACAACAATGAAGAACATATTCAACATGAACAAACATATCTAAAACTAAGTAAAAAGAAGATAGAGTTACGGACTGTTCCTTTTAATTGAACTACGATTTTGCATTCTTTGACAGATTATCTCGTACTTAATCCGATATTCTTTTTACGTACATGTATTCCGCTAGCATGCCCAGGTTCATCATCATCATATCTAAAACTGTTTCAATCAAACATTGATTGATTTCACAATAAAAAAAAAAATGATTACGAATGCTTACCTTAAAGTACGTGTATCAAATGCGTATGCCGAAAGAATAATTAAAAGCTATTTTCTAAGGGCTGATTTCTCAAACTCGGATTAACCGGAAAAACCAGGCTTGCCCATATAGTTATACCTGGTTTAACGCTTTAGTCAGGGTGAAGAAATCGGCCCTATGTGTCCAATATGCGAACAAAAGTATTTATAGTATAAATTTTCACTTTTTAGTAAAATATCGAGCCGTGCAAAATCAGAGCACAATATACATAAAAGTTCTTATGATATTCGAAGAGCTATCAGTATTTCTGCTAAACTAGCTCAAAACAACTTAATTTACAGTTAACATGAATGTTAAAAAATACGCGTGACTAAGTCACCATATTTGTTTAATGATTTCGCAATCAAATCATCTTTCGTGACCGTCTGATCGTCGTTTAGGTGTATCGCTACATGGTTTGGCATGCAAAGTATGTGCAACTAATACCCGCCATTTCCGGTAAATTAGCACATGAAGAGTGTGTGCTGCAAATGGTACGATTCACAGGTGTATGGTGTTTCCTCAAATGTATGAGTCGCACTAATGAGAAGTATTAAATTTTGTTTTCCTCCATTATAAATATCTATGTACCAGACATATGGAAGGAATGTGGTCTTTTATGATTTATGACTTTCGGCAGACTGTAGTGGGCTGGACACATGAAACGAACGCCAAACAAATTTAAACTCGTTGTAAAGACTTTTGCGTTCGTTTCTCTCTAAATGGTTTAAATTTATTATTAGAAAGGGGACTTCTTCAAGCGGAGTTTAGGTTCACAAGATTTGCGTAATACCATATCATATGAGAAAAGTGGTAAACTACTAAAATCGAATTTATTTTAATTTTCCCCGATGAAAGATTTTTTAACCTCCAGAATCTTAATATATACTGCTAAGGCTAACTTATAACGAAAAAATATTTTAGGTTCATGAAAGTGCGATAATAATCCTGTTTCAACACACCGTGCAACATGTTTTATTTTTAAAATCGGTAGGAATACTATCGGTGTAGGGGTGTTGGAAATGAAAATTAGAGAAACAATTCACAAGATCACGAATTAAAAAGAATCATTTTCCAGTTCACGTTTAAGCGTTATGTGTCCGACAATTTTTTTGCTTATTTCTACACCGCGCTTTTCAAATGGGCGCTGGGCACCCGGGTACCCTGCCGGCCACATAAGGGGCTGTCCATAAACCACGTGGTCATTTTTTTTTACTTTTCAGCCCCACCCCCCCCCACCCCCCGGCGTGGTCATTTGTCCATACAAAATATTTAATTTGTCCATACAAAATGATCA
The DNA here is from genome assembly GCF_035046485.1 of Aedes albopictus. NCBI lineage: Eukaryota > Metazoa > Arthropoda > Insecta > Diptera > Culicidae > Aedes > Aedes albopictus. The sequence goes on from NC_085137.1 coordinate 63,466,764, forward strand.
TTGGCCGAACCCCCCCTCATGACCACGTGGTTTATGGACAGCCCCTAAGGGTTAAATGGATTTTAGACTAAAATAAAAAAATGTACATTAGAGGGTTAAGCTTAGCTGGGAAATATTTGAGGAAAACTTTAAGTTCAAGTGGGTAAAAAATAGCACCACAAAGAGAACAAAACTGCAGGAAATACATAAGTTCCTCTATATAAGAGCGCCAGCTCGTACCCAAGGGAGGGGATTTCGGGACTAAACTCTTTCCATTACCCACGTTCCAAAAAGTAAGCCTGTGTACGGGCCTCGAAGGAGCAAAAATATCCAAAATATCATCAATGCCATTCTCTTATATCCAGAAGGGCTAAAACAATTCCTAATTTCACTGAGATGCTATTTTCTTCATTCTTCATTTTTTGCCTTTCTCGTACACTAAGTGTACTGGAAAGGCTATATGTTCACTCCAAAAACGACTTTTTGATAGAAGGCTCGGAGGGTCAAGTGACATATACCAATCAACTCAGCTCGACGAATTGAGGAGATGTCTGTGTGTGTGTATATATGTGTGTGTGTGTGTGTGTGTGTGTGTGTGTGTGTGTGTGTGTGTGTGTGTGTGTGTGTGTGTGTGTGTGTGTGTGTGTGTGTGTGTGTGTGTGTGTGTGTGTGTGTGTGTGTGTGTGTGTGTACAAATAAACTCACATCACTTTTTGGCCGTAAACCTCAACCGATTTTAATGACCGACGGTTCATTCGACGCGGAATCTGGTCCCATTGTTTCCTATTGAAAATGGTTCGGATCGGTCCATCCGTTCCGGAGTTATGGCCATTTACGTGTTCCGGACCAGTACCCTTGGTAGGGGCCATACATAAAAATGTAACAAACACATACATGCGACACATCAAACTGCGGCATTTTGGATAACCTGATGAACAGTCAGCAAGAAAACAGTCTCAGACCATATCTGAACCGGTAGTGTTCCGGAACCGATTCCGGGAGTCCCGCCGGAAGTGGCCAAATATAAAAGTGAACCAAATCCATGCATGCGATACATCAAATTGCGGCATTTTGGATAACCTGATGAACAGTCAGCAAGAAAATAGTCTCAGACCATATATGAACCAGTAGTGTTCCGGAACCGATTCCGGATGTCCCGCCGGAAGTGGCCAAATATAAAAGTGAACCAAATCCATGCATGCGACACATCAAATTGCGGCATTTTGGATAACCAGATGAACAGTCAGCAAGAAAACAGTCTCAGACTATATCTGAACCGGTAGTGTTCCGGAACCGGTTCCGGGAGTTCCGCCGGAAGTGGCCAAATATAAAAGTGAACCAAATCCATGCATGCGATATATCAAAGCGCGACTTTTTTGATAACCCAATGAAAGGTTGGCATAAAAAAAGACTCAGACCATATTTGAACCGGCAGTGTATCGGAACCGGTTCCGGATGTCCCGCTGGAAGTGGTCATATATAAAGTGATCCAAACCCATGCATGTGGCATATCAAACTACGACATTTTCGATAACCTGATGAGCAGTTAGCAAGAAAACAGTCTCAGACCTTATATGAACCGGTAGTGTTTCAGAACCGGTTCCGGGTGTTGATAGTTGACAAAACTCTTGCAACCGGCAAATCAAATCACGGCTTTTTCGACAACTTGATGACCGGTACTTGAGGAAGTAGGCTAAGACCACATTGACTGTCAGTAGTGGCGAAACTAGTTCCCTCCGAAAGCGGCTAAATATAAAATTGAACCAAACCCATGGCTTTTTTGATAACCTAATAAACTTTAGCAAGCAAGACTAGGCTCAGACTATTTAAGAGACTATCGGTAGTATTTCGCAACCGGTTCCAGGCCGGAAGTGACACCAAATCCAATCATGTGATTCCTCAAATCACGGCTTTTAAGATAACATGATGAACAGTTGCAAGAAAATAGACGCAAGCCCTATCAGTGTGTTACGGAACTGATTACTGGTGTCCCGCCAGAAATGATCAAATGTAAAAGAGAACCAATACATGCGACATATCGATGACTTATTCAGTAACAAGATAAACGGTTAACCAACAAATAATCTCAGACCATATTTGGGAGAACCGGTAGTGTTCCAGAACTGGTGACAAGACGAGTAACGCGTCGGAAGTGGTAAAATATAGAAAGGAACTAAACCATAGCGGCGTTTTTGATAATCTGATGAACAGTCAACAAGAAAATAGTCTGAGGCCACAGTAGTTCGGAACCGATTGCGGGTGTGATTTGATAGAAGTGAACCAAAACCATGCATGCGATACATAAAATCGCGGCATTTTCAAAAATTTGCCGAACGGTTAGCAAGAAAATAGCCTCAAATCACATCAATTTCCGGCTTTTCAGGTCACGTGATGAACAGTTGACAAAAACATAGTCTAAGACCATATTTGAGACAACCGGAATCAGATCCAGGTGTCCCACCGGAAGTAGTCAAACGTAAAATTTAACCAAACCCATGCAAGCTGCCCATCAAATAGCGGAATTATAAAGGTTAACAAAATAAATGTCAAAGCGATAAATCAAATTGTGGCTTTTTTGATAGCATATAAACGTTGGGTAAGATTATAAATGAAGAAATGATCAAAGTCTTCATATATACGAGAGAACGAAATCGTGACCAAAGCGATCTCTTCAAACCACAGCATTTCAGATTCCTGCGGTGTAAATGTATAGTAGGATGGATCAACGTTTTATATAAAAATATAATTAAATCGCGTCAACCTTATACAGTTTTTCAATCTTCAATCTCCTTATGCTTCTAAAATTACTGCTCACAATTTGGGTGCGGCTGGTTGAGCCCTCACTCTTCTCATTGCGATTGAAATTTGAATGGAAAATTTACATTTTCTACATTTTCCTCGTAGGAAGATCAAATTTTTCATGAATCGTGTTACCAATGATAATAAAATATAGCCTAAAGTGTGCTGAAATAAACATTGGTGAAGATCACAAAGTGATCTGTGATTGTGAATAAGGTAAACCTTCTTCAAGCATTAGCTGACGCTCACCTCGCTGCCGTAGTGGATGGAATAGGGTCACAATGACCCCAATACACGACTAGGGTTAAGGTGGTCAAGCAGTCAACTGAGAGGTCTGATCTTTTTCTGCTCTGTTTTGTTGTTGAACATAACATCGGAATATGTATCATCAATAAGTTTCGAAAATCGATGATGGCTTTGTTAAAATTGTTACTAGTGTAAAGTGTTTTCAGGATTCAGGAACATTTTGGCTAACGTCGAAGAAAAGTTTATGAGTACATATTCGACGAGAAAGGCACTATCACCGCTAGGTGGATTAATCTGGGTTTTTATTTAAAAATAAAGGAATAAAAAACATTGGTTGCTCTTTTACATTTGCGGGGGCGCTCATTCTGGGAGTTAAAAAAATGTCAGTTTGACCTCAAGATCTGATTATTCAGTGAGTTACATGGAACCTCGATGACAACACTGCCGAAGTTCCTTGAGTTTTGTCTTTCTCATACAACCGAAGATTATTGAAATGCAATAGTTTCACTCAAAATTCGAACATGCCTCAGAAGCCAGCCTTCTAATACCTGATACTTTAAAAATCTGACGAACGAGAGGAATTTTTCATCTGAAGCTTGTCGAAGACACGTATAATACAGTACAGTGTAGTACAACGGAGTTTACCTGCAGCTGGACTACAAGTGTCCACTTAGGTTTTTGTTTTTGATCACGTTGCTCCTGGCAGCTGTTTACTCTTCCCTGAACTCATCGACTCACCTGCAAAGAAACAAAAAAAAAACGTTGTTATTGAAACTTGATGATAGCCTCCGGTTTTGTATCGAACAAAATTGATTCCACTCTTCCACTTGAAAGCTCCCGTTTCAAATTATCAGTCAGTCGTTCGACAGCCAAAATTGAATTAACAACGAGTACCATCAACTCTCACGAAAAATTTCCCCAGCCATCTGGCATAACTGCCAACCGGTTTCCGGCAGCAGCAGCAACGCAAGTCGTTCAAGCTCTACGGTATATCCTCTGAAGCGTCCTCATCAATAATAACTTCTTGAAATGTTGATTCCATTAAGCCATCTCGCGTTTCCGACCGACAACCGTGTACACACCGTACGCCCCCACGCGGAAGGGAAAAATATTAAACTTCATGGTTCATTTGGAAATTTTGGCTCGCTTTTTTCCACGGCAATGCGGTGCGCGCGGCCAATCAATCATCATTGGAAGTAACTTTAGAAGCCCTGCTCGCTCAACGCTGGCTGCTGGCTGGCTGTGCGTCCGCCCGAGTCTCGTTAGCTACTCGGGAAGCTGCGATCGTGCGACCTGCAGTTCGAGGAGGTGAATGAAGGGGCAACTGTGAAAGCGTTTAGTTCAACGCACAGAGAACCGTTGGTGGGGAGCTTTTTCACACTATGCGAGTATGTGCCTTAATCGATACTGGGGCACGTGATATACATATATGTGTATACACGCTTAAAGACATACATTTTTGGTTAGCATATAAACTGACCTTGAGGACAGACTTGTTAGAATCCCAAAATGGCCGACTTTGGCTCCTACTCACGATTTTGAAAGCAGAAATCTCTTCGTAAACAAAACCAGCGTACCTAAGCTTCTTATTTTAAGCTTATTACAAGTGAGCAAGAACAAAATAATAAAATGCACTATTGGTTGAAGCTTGCTTCTTGAAACTTGTGCGTCTGAAGTTCTGATGCACTGCTGAACGGGATTTCAAGACGTTTGTCCTTAAAATGTATCACTTTATATTATTGTATGTTCTTATGATTTTTAAATTACTGTTCACTTTTAAATATTTAAATCCAATATTTTACCAAGAATTTTAAATCAACATAACATGCATAATGCTACAAATGTTCAGCTTTTTGGACGCAGTGGCTTCATTTCCCAACAGAGCGGGGGAAAACATCAATTTATTACAATTGCCACATCAATCTGATGGTACAGGGGGTGGCCAAAATGTTTGGGATAGGCAACTCTTTTTTCTCTCACAAAAAGTTCAACAAGCTGTAACTTTTCATAGAGTGCATCAAGAATTCTCAAATTTTGACTGTTTGTCAACCTATTATTTAGGCTCAATTGGTTAATCTTTCGCGAAGCTAAAACCGTTCTCTTAAAACACTACTTTTTAGACAACCAATTTTTGAACTGCCATATCTCCAAAACCAGTGAACCGAATTGAATGAAATTTTGAACGTTTATCAACAATATAATGATAGTTGATGCGACATTATAAAATGTACTATTTTCTCACGACGAATAAAGTTATACCGGTTTGACATTTTCACCCATATAGAGGAAAATAAGTCAAATTTACAATACCACACAAAAATACCAAATGTGCGTTCTTTCTTCAATTCAAATAGGCTATAATATATCTAATTAGAGATATCTTGAGAACAGACGTACAGCTTCTTTAGATATCAAAACTAAAATTTAATGACATTGATGTTAAAAAATTACATTTTTTCGAAAAAGATCCAAACGTTTAAAAAGTACTTTTGTTTTAATAACTTGTAAAACACTAATTTATTGTTGATAGACGTTCAAAATTTCATTCAAATCGGATCACTGGTTTATGAGATATGACAGTTCAAAAATAAGCTGTCTAAAAAATAGTGTTTTACGAAAACGGATCTAGCTTCGCGAAAGATTAACTAATCCAGCTCTAATATCTACTAATGATGCACATATAATAGGTTCACAAACAGTCAAATTTTCAGAATTTTCGATGCACTCTATGAAAAGTTACAGTATGTTGAACTTTTTTGTGAGAGAAAAAAAAGTTGCCCATCCCAAACATTTTAGCCACCCCTGTAAATCGACTGTATGGTAAAATTAACTATGTTCGGCTTCGCATTCGTTAACCCTAAAAGGGATACCTGGGGTCCATTAGACCCCAGGTGCCTTTCAGAGCTCGTCTTTGATGGAACACACTCAGCGAGGTGACAAAACTGAGGCCATGAAGGTATCCCTTTTAGGGTTAATTGAACAGACGACGTTCTTTATTTGCCCGACGTTTCGACATCGGGTTTGTCTTCCTCAGGGGGTAACTATTTTTGTATCGTTATTTGGTCGGCGTTAAGCCAGAGTGGACTGGACGATTTTTTTACAGGTAGAGATGATAAATTCGACAGGTAGAGATAAGGTATTCGACAAGTCTGAACTTTTCAACGTTATTTTGGTGCAAAAGTTTCATTGCATAAATGAATTATAGTAATTAAGAAAATAAGACGCGCTTGATTTGATATCGAAGCACTTGGGGCATTTTCCCAAAATCATTAAAACAAATGGTCCGGTATAACTTAACAGCGACCATTTGTCCTATGTTCACGGTAAAACCACTCAGCACTAAAATGTGTAAGCCCTCATAAGTGCACAATTTCCAGACCACACAAAAATGTGTAACAGCTACACATTCTCAAAAACAGCTCGTACACTCGTCTAGATGCGAAATTTCGATATATTTTGGTTTTCCAAGGTCACTACAAAATTTTTTGCGAATTTAACGTTTTTGCGGACACAGGAGCTGACTTTTTTTTAAAAGACACGGACACGTTTAATGCTTCCAGTGAGCTATTCGCTCTTTGAAGGAAGCACGACACTAGACAACGGACTAGCATGCAACGCCCAGTGGCACAGCCGAAAACTTTTCCTGACAGCTGCGGTGGGAATCGAACCCACGCCCCTCAGCACGATGCGACTAAATGCTTGGTGACACTAGCCGCACGGCCACGAAGCCACATAAATGTGCAAGAATTACACACTTTTGGTGTAGTCTGGAAATTATGCACTTTAGCGCTGAGCGGCGTTTAGGTACTTTTTTAGGTACATGACTTTGAAATTTCTAATTTTTTCCGCGAAACTTATACTGTCAATGGCGCAATCTTTCTACTCTACAGTCATTTTCTAAATGCGGAGAAATTTTTTTATATTTGTGTTCTGACGCTTAGTATCTGGTCTTGAGTAAAAACTTCCACAAAATCGTCTTAACCTCCAAGTTTACATGAAAAAATCAAGTTTTAAGGCATGTTTTGGCCATTTTTGGTGAAAAGTATCATAAAAACGAATACTTTGACGAAAAGTTCGTGCAAGATAACAGACAAAAGAAATATCCACAAAAGCACGCTAAATGATTTGAATTTGGTCAAGTGATTAAGAATATATCAGGATATTAATTTTTTTTGTAGTATGCAGAAAAAATAAATGAAACCTTCAAAAACTCATATTTTGCTTGACTTCGAAACAATAAAATGTTCTTCAAGTTTATTCGAAAATACATATGTGAGAGATTAATAAAATAAGAAAAATCAGTTAAGGACAAGGTATTTGGAGTACATTGCTCAAAATTTCAAGAGCACCGTTGAACGGATTTGGATTAAAATGCATCACGCTATTGACAACCACTGAACAATTAGCGTGATGCATTTTCATCCAAATCCGTTCAACGGTTCTAAAAAACGGTGCTCTAGAAATTTTGAGCAATGTACTACAAATACCTTGTCCTTAAACATTGAAAATCCATGGCATGGCACTTGTAGTGAAAACTCAAAAATTCAACTTCAAGGATTGCGCCACCTCTCAATATTTTTGGATCAAATTCAGAGGTTTCTCTTTTTGTGTCATTTGAATCCAAAACAGCTTACGAATTCCTGGTTTCAACAACTTTGGAAAAATAAGCCACGTAATGTACAGATTCGATAAAGGTTATCAGAAATTATGGAAACTTTTGCATGAAAAACAGTCCAAGGAATCAAAAGCCGGCGACTGCTTTGTTGGAAAATGTCGGTAAGTGGCCGGAAAAGGGGTTTTCAGATTCTACATTGCATCTGGTTTTTTTTTTTGTTCGAAATAAGCCACTGTGCCGTGTGTCCCTTGCAATGCTAAGATTTGTCCAGTCTGTACAGCCTGCGGCAGCAGACGGTGGCCGCTTCTTTTTAAGAGTTCTTAGAGAAATTCCCGAAGGAATTTTTATGATGAAAAGAAAGTTATTTCCAGACAGTTTAAGGAATAAATCGGTAAATAATAGCTAGTTCAACTTAACATAACATTTTTAAAACCATTTCAAGTTCGTTTCACAAGTACGTTAGTTCTGCAAGTATTGGTAGGAAATAATTCTTAAAGCGTGTCTTGTTTGAACCCTGAGATTTAATTTAGCTCAAATATTTGATTTTAATTTGAAATATCATTTTTCGTCATCTAAAATCAAATTATACATGTTTGGTGATTCTGTGAATAAAGGGTTTTGATTATTCAAAATTTTTAATTTTGAATGATCCTACACTTTTATATTTTTTCTGGAAGGCTTTTGAGAAACCGATTTTTATTTTTTTTTTTCATGGAAAATTTAATGTACAGTGCAACTTTAAGGAAAATAATTATAGAGTGTATTAAACTCCCCTTAATTTGTTGCTATAATAGCATGATTGAGGAAAAAATTGAAAAAGGTTCATTGTTGCGATTCAATCCAAAAAAAAATAATGACATCTGAAGGTGACCAGAACAATTTTTGAAAGATTAAAAAATGCAAATACGTTTTAAAAAGCTCCAACAATCAAGTTGAAGTATGCAGAACAGTTCAAAGTATCAACTTAAAATATATATAAAAAAAAATCACAGAAAAAAAAATAAAAAAAATGCTAAAACTGTAACTTGTCTAAAGGTGTGGTCGGGTTTTACAGGGATAATGTGGCATTCTGAAAAAAGCTTTTGGAAATTCCTCACGAAATTGAATATTAAAGTCTTAATGTGATGTTCATATGTGAACTCATTTTCGGCCATTTCAGACCACGCAAAATATAAGTTTTTAAATATTTCATTTATTGTTTTGAATTTCACAAAAAAAAACTTTTGGGCCTGATATAGGGTATTGGTTCCCATATTAAGCACCCATTTTCATCCCACGAAAAACAAAGGATTGAAGCGCTGTTTATTTTGTTTCTTATTTTTGTATTTTTTGTTAGAAGTGAATACCCATGAAAACAAAAAGAACGGAGTCAATCGGTTCCGTTATCGCTTGTTTTCGAATAGGATGAAAATGGGAGCATGAGATTACTGATGGCACACAAACCCTATTTTTAATTACTTGACGAATTTCAAATGATTTAGCGTGCTTTTCTCCCGCTTAGATTTTTGATCAAACACAATTTTGGAAATTTGTATGGAGTATAGACTCCCTCTCTCTCCACGCCTTTGAGTCTACGTTTATGGATGGTCCTGGCGAGTTCTACCAGAAATCCAAAATCCATGGTAGAGACTTTGTGAAATTTAGCCTTTAGCCATTGTTTTGGGAAATATGTAATGCGATCTGCTTAGGAAAATACTTATATGAAAAATGTGAGCATCTGATTAAAAATGAGAGTCTGAATTAGTTAAAAAAAAATAAAAAAAATAAAAAAACATCGGGTGTATAACTCAGATTATTGAAGTATTTCAGAGTTTGTAAAACTTTTTAAATTCATTGCAGAATTGTGAATCTCAGAGAAAAAAAATTGGAAAATCAAAGAAGCAAAATATTCATTTAAAATTCTTATGATATAGAATTTATTAAGTAAAACGGCTCATCAGTTGCTTGAAATTGTTGAGGAAATCTTCATGAAGTAAACATCAGTATGTGCAGAGTTAATCTTCATTCTCATACAAGAATTGAAATGCTTTCCAGGATATCATTACCGGGCAACGTTGTTATTCATCTCAAAATCAATTTGAAGGGCGATCGAATTCTACTTGGGACCGCAAGTGGCCTGCGAGTTTGGTTATCACTGAACTTATCATTCAGCGCTCACCCGTGATGCAACACCAACATGGAAACCTCGCTCGTCGTGACACAGCATGATGAAGATGGGTTTTTCAACCTGGAAATGCCGTGCTTCATGAAAGGTTAGGAGAGTATTTTTAAGAATTTTTTAGAGAGTATCTATATAAATAAAAATGGAATGGTGTTTGTATGTCACGAATAGACTCGCGAATGGGTCAACGAACATACCCAGTTCTTTCACTATTGCATCCGTGTAGGGCTCCGACGTGTTCGTACGGAAAAACAATTGCAAAAACGATCGGGAAAGCAACATAAACGGAAAAATGTAAAATCTCGTTTTGCGGGCTATTTTTCTTCAAAACTGCATGCCAAAAATACAGTAGGCTGGCAGTACGACGTTTGCCGAGTCAGTAAATTTTTAATAAAATTTCAAATAGTTTTCTAGAAAATTTCCTTTAAAATGTTAAGGGGTATGTGAAGTTTTGTTGGATACAATTCTAATTAAATTTCTGGAAGAAATTTGAGAAAAAAAACTCCTAAAAAACTGTTTTATAACTCAACGCTATTGCACCAGGATTTTTTGACATTATTTCCTCCACAAATACCTGATAATATTTCTATAGTAATTAAGGACATTTTCTACTTAAAGGGATACTGAAATTGTCAAGACATTTTTAAGCTCTTGAAGTCATTGGTAACCCGTTTCGTAGAAATTTTCTAGGAAAATCCCTTTGTATGTTCCTGAACTAATTATTGAAAAATAAAACAGAGGATTGAAGCTGAGGGTTTCTGATAAAGTTCCTGGAGAAATTGTTATTATATGTTCTCAGAAAGTTGTGTGCTTTGATATATCGTGAAAATATGGCGAGTTTTTTGGAAAATTCCAGAGCACAACTGGTATAAGTTAACAAAAGAATTTTTGGAATAATTTCTGTAAAATTTTCAGGATTAAATTACTATTTAACTTTCAGGGACGAAACTCTTAAAGAAAATGCTAAAAAAGTCTAAGGAACTGCCAGGAAACGTTTTGTAAGACTTCCGTGATGAGTGTGGTCGGCAAACCTTGTAGAAAATTGAAGAAAAAACGTCTTTGTTTACTCTCGTGCATTGAAGATGCTTTTGACCTAAATGCTCTAAAGGGATTAAATGAAATTCTGAGTTCTACTGAACTCCTGTGGGATTAGTAGAGCAGTCGTAAGAATTTCATAGGAAGAAATTTGGGAGCGATTTGTGGGCAAATTTATGAAGTGTGGTAGAAGACAATTTAAGAAAACAATTCTAAAGGAATGCACATTTTTTGGGAATTTGTGGTGAATATTTAGGACAGTTAATTGTGCGCTAGTTCCACAGTAGATTTTGTAGTAAAACTTTCAGAGGAATTTCTCAAGATAGTGTTTGAAGAACTCTATATTTAAATCAAAAAAAAAAAAAAAAAATAACTGAGGAAAAAAGCAAGGAAAATCGTGTTAAATACTGTTCTGTTTAATTCCAACTACCATCGTTGGGGGTGACAATGGGTCAGAGGGGTGAGATTGGGTCAAAACATTATCTGAAATATATCATCGAGTATTACGAATATCAAATAAAAAATTGTATGGTGTCATCCTCGTATTTGCCATCTGTTCCTGTCAAAAAAATAGGTTTCTAGAGCAATTAGTTAATTTTTGACAAAATAATGATTGATACTTTTTAGAATATCAAACTCATATTTTTTTTCCTTTTAAACCAAGGGGGGATAATCTTCTGAACACACACGCAGACATAAGATCCAGTGTGCAGTTAAGGACCGTATTCTACAAAAAATATAGAAAGTGAAAGCAAGGACTACTGTTTCCTCGACCCACTTAACAACATTACCATGGTCATCAAACTAATATTTATCATAGCATATCGTATTGTTAAGTTTTATCAACCGTGACCAGAACTTTATTAACTTGCTTTGTTGTCAATATGGAACAAATTCGTATCCTTTGACCCAATCTCACCTCAGTTTTAAAGAAAATTTAAGAACTTCAAATATTTTTCATCATTTGCGCATGCATATCCAAAGATCGCATTCCAGTGATCGAAGGATTTTTTCATGCTAAATTATTGAACAATGAATGTGGAAGTATGCATTTTTGTCCCATTGACACCCCCAACGATGGTATGTGTTTGCATCAAATTACAGACAAGTCAAGCCTAACTTTACCAAACACCGTATCTAACAAAATTCACGAACGGAGAAAAACGGAAGGGAAGTTCGCTGTTTCCCTAGCAACTCATACATTGAGCATTTTAGGAACGTGAAAAATCCGGATATTTTTTCACAAATCATCCCCAAAGATAAGTAATACAAGTAGTCCTTAACGAGATTCAGCGCATCATGTGAGAAAATCTTTTTTGTTTTCATATGTTACATACGGTGTTTGGTAAAGTTAGGCTTGAAGTATTCCAATCTGAACTGTAAGGTCATTTTAGTGTCATGTACTTGACTGTCATAGGAAACAAACCATAGTTGGAATTAGATGAAACAATAAATACCTAGCTTTTCTTCTACTGAACGATATTCCACACATACGTTCAGGTTTGTCATCCTAGAATAATCCTTCAGTTAATCTCTTTAAAGATTTAAATATAATATAAGGAATAGTTATGAAAACATTTTAAGAAAAGGATGTGAAGGACTTTTTGGTTTTGGTGCATATACGTATTTGTGAGGAATGCTAGATATGCTTGGGGTCTCCAGTTAGCCTAGTGGTTGGCTATGGATCGCCAATCTGAAGACGACGGGTTCGATTCCCGTTCCGGTCGGGAAATTCTTCTAGACTCGCTGGGCATATTGTATCATTGTGCTTGCCTCACAATATACTAATTCAAGTAATGGCAGGCCAAATTCTAGTGGGAACGTAGAACCATACAGAAGAAGAAGAAGAAGAAGAAGAAGAAGAAGAAGAGGACACGCTTGAACTAATTAAGGTCTAAATGCATATAAAGATTCTGCAGAATATCCTAAAAAAGGTATATATTACCGATATTTGTTTACACTACTTCCGCTACTTTTTAGTACAATCCAGATATCTCTAAATATTCGCGCATCTATCACCTGAGCTATATGAGTATCTTCAAAGTGTACATCCCACACCTTTCTTGAAGTTTCAAATATTTCGTGAAAAATATTCTTATGAAATCGAAAGCTATGCATGGTTCCCTTTATACTGATTATACCACCCCCATTCCAATCAATTTAGAAGAGTTAACACAGGAAAAAAACGACCCCAGCTCACATTCAGACAGACTTCTGATCGCATCAGAGTTAATCAATCACACTGACGAACCATACCCGACACAACGCATAACGAGCTAATAATGACGTGTGTATTTGACCTTCCGCTCTCTATGTCGGCGAAAAGAATGCTTCCCGTAATAAATAATTTATCTTCGTCAAGAGTGATTCACCATTTGAGCCTGTTTGAGCCCATTTTCGTCAATCGCTGATTAAACGAAGCAGAACACAAACTTCCCCTCACTCCTTGGCCGCGGGGTTACGTTGTCCTACTCCTATCCGACGGAATCAGTTCGATCCAAATCCACTACCGAGCCGACCGCGCCGTGTCCTTCTCGACAAAAGTTTTGCCCAAAGTGCAAAGAGGGGAGCCATAAGCGAAGGAGGTCAAACGAGTTTCTGCTTTTGATAGCTCACATCACCTCGAAACTTTGGGCCGAGGAAAAGCGCGAAACAGTAATTTCCTCCCCTTCTTTCTCCAACCGCAAGATAAAGCCTAATATTCCTCGTAATATGCGGTCATATGTGAGAGTTTCTCCGTCTAGCGATGCCAGCCATCGTCAGCGGGTAGAAATCCTTTACTTATTCGTTAATGACCCGACTTCTTGCTCGTTTTGATCCTACCGCCACTGACTGGCTGGTAGGTATCACAGCAGGGAGCTCGCAGTTCCTCATATTTATGAGTAGGAGTAGGTTGTATAGACTGTTTCAGAAATTATAAATACACTAACGATTAACTGCCATTTCAATTTGAGCATAATATCCAAAAAAGTTTCTTCTAGCTCTTATTGTAAACATGCTAACGAAGCAAATAATACCATTTTTGTTGATGTTTCTGGTAAAAGTTAAAAAATAGGGCTCTGTAAACTAGATGATTAAAATTTGAAGTTGCACAAAGTGGTCAAAAAATGTAGCATAGTAGAAAAGAAAAAATCTCACAGATAAAATATTTAATTTCCAAACACAATAAAAATGGCTGTATCGATAATAAAAGATATTTCTCGATTGGTAGGAGTAATTTTTACTCAAATATTTGATCAAGAACCACCATTACGGGCCTTCTCAATACAAAATTTTTTGTTTCAAATTTCTCAACAACACTAGTAGCAACAAACGTTAAGCAAACGAATGTCTTAATTACTGCTTACTGCATTCGTTTTTATGGTATGACAAGCTTTGCCATCTGAAGGATCGAATGAGCTGAAAAAAGAAGTTTATTTAGATTAAATGCGTTCAGGAAAGCTAAGAAACTGTGTGGTAGTTCTTATGTTCCGTAGAAAATCTTAAAAAATAAGAAACTTGATCTCCGAAAAAATGTTGTGAGAATGCCTTTATCGATTTTTCCCAAATTTTGATCAACGCATTACTTAGACAACTTGTTGAGAAAGCGAATGTGATAAAAATTTAGATAATTTTTGGATTTAGTGATAAATAATGTTGAAATCATTAAAAAACACCTTTGTGCAAATGCAAATTTGAAAAATTAAGTTATTTGTTAGAGAACTCGACTGTTCTTTAAAATATCAAGACAATTGAAAGGAAATATAAAAATATGGAGTACAATATGCTATACTCTGAAACAAGTTGGTAAAAATCATTAGAACAGTTCATTTAATTGAATAAACAAAGTGTATTTATAATTTCTGAAACAGTCTATAGTGCTTCCGTCTTATTTTTGTTTAGTTTCTCCATTTCCCGATGCTGTGCGGCCTCAGCGCTGTCAACAACCGGAAAGTTGCAAAATCGGCAGCTTCAAGCAAGTCGAACAACAACGGCACGTGAACGGCTCGGCGCGGTTCTCTTGACTTTTCCGAGGCATCCTGCTGAGATTTTCATCGTTTGCACTCAGGAGGAGACCGCCTGATGCGAGCCTCTTCCCCACCACCGGCACCCTCCACCATCAAAACGTTTTTCTATGAAAGGATATGCTGCCGATTCTGTTTGGTTATGGGCTCTAGATTTTAAAGACGATAACACAGCACAGCGAATGCTGAATAGTTTTGCCTTGTGCTCTATTCATACATGACTATGGCTTGGAAAATTTCGGTTTTCCGTTAATTTCCGGATCGGTTTGAGATGCTAAATGGAAAGCTGTTCATATCGTGCTTTCTTGTTTGGTCGTTGAAGGTCGAACCGACGACTCACATAGAAAAGGAAGTCAACTGTTTAGTTCATTTCCATTTTTATGAGATTTTCCTTCCGTTTGTAGGGAATCAAAATTGACGGGGGAAAGTGTCCAGCTTCAGGAACGCTCCACATGGCTCGAAGTATTTTACTCGATTGGATTGCATCCAATAATTGTGTTTTGTTTATTCGAGGACTAAAATAAAAGTGTTTATAAGTGATTTTTAACACGAATTGATCTACGAACTAATAGCCAAACTATCGGAAATTTTCTACAGCATTTTAGTATGAATTACTTTCAGAAGAGTAGAAAAATGATGAGCTAAATCAATATATAACCAAGGCTAATCATAAAGCCAGGATTTAATATGTTCCCATGCTCTTATGGTGAAATCAGAGATGATTATTCCCCTTTACTGATACGCCCCCATGCACGGTTTTAGTGCCCTTTGAACATGATTTGGATTATTCCTAATGTAATGTAGAAGAAAGTAATAAATCCAACAAAAAATACCTCGAGACGCTGATTTCTCATCTAATCTCATCTTTTTTTAATTTCAAATGATATATCATCAATAGCAAAAAGCTTAATTTTCCCAAGATACTGTAACTGATTATGTGAATTGTGATTTTTGTTGCTTTAACTTTTATTCAAACAAACTAATAGTAAATTTTGCCATTCAAACATTCTGTTTTGATGGAAAAATTTGCTCTTCATTAGCCATATCGCTCTACCCGGGAATATGTACGGACATTTCAATTCAATAATAGTTACCATGCAAGATGAAATTGGATTATCACGGTGAATATAGGAAAAGCTGATCATTTTACAATTATTTTGTTTAGTGCACAAGGGCTTGAAATATTCAAGAAAGTTGTTCAAAAATCCAAATAATTAAAACCCAAAAATTAGATGGAAGATGATCTGTAGTTCAATTCCAGTAGAACACCCTAGAAGAATTCCTAAAATAATCCCTGGAGAAAAATTCTAAAGAAAATCACATGAGTAATTTCGGAAAAAAATCTAGATGAACACCTAGATTTTTTTTTTGAGAAATTTCTGACGAAATCCTAAAATTCCTGAGAAATTTTTAAAATGTCTGTCTTCGTGAAAAACTCTGAATAAATTCGTGAGCATATTTTTGAGGATAAATATTTAAAGAAGATTTGGTAAAGATTGTAAAAAAAATATCTTGATCAATTTCTAAATTTTTTTTTGTATTGTATTTCTAGTTTTTCTTTAAAAATTTCATTTTTTAGTTTTTTTTTTTCAAAAGTGAAATAATAGTGTATTTTTTTAATATTAACTAGTGATTCAAATATTTTTGTAAAAAATACTCTGAGAACTTTCTGAAGCAATGTCTGAAGAAGTTCGTGTTGGAATCACTTAACAACCATGCAAGAAATCCTGAACGATTTTGGATAATGTGCTGGATAAATTTCTGATTTTTTTTTTGTTGAGGTGGGAGCTTCGGAATGAATGTAACACGGATAAGTTTTGGGAGTAACGTTATAACGATCACATTGGCCGGAGTCTCGTCAAGAACTGACTGTTAGGGAAAAATAACATTTCGTGGTTGTCAAGGGTATAATTAACCCTTCGGTGCAGGGGCGATTGCTTACTATGTAAACATTTTTAAATTTCTTTTTATTTGTGAATTTTAAATTAGGCTGATTCTTCACACATGAAGTTCCAAAAGAAATGTTTTAAAATTGTTGCCCAAGGATCCCTAGGGTTTTTTAAGATTCCCCGGCGGATTTAATGAAAAATTCTGAAAATTGCCTCAAGAGATCCCTTGAGTTATTTCTGAAGCAATCCGTGGAAGACTTTTAGAGAGTTATTGGAAAACAAATCTGAAGGGAATTTCCAAACGCATCTCTGGATTATTTAAAAAAATCCTTGGTGGAAGTTAAAAGAACCACTGAAGAGACATTCCTATAGTTATTTTTCAGGAACCTGTGAAGGATTAAATAAAAAATGAATTTCTTAAGAAATCCATTGAGCAATAGGCCACTACCAGCGACGTACTAGATTTGTGGTAGTGAGCTGAATTTATGCATGGTGAGATGATAAAATTATTGTTTCACCAATATGGTGTGTATTATGATTTCTACTTTAAATGAATGTTCCTTGAGCAGAACTGTGGGTCACCGTTTTATTTTATTTTCTATTTTTTGCTTCTTCAAAAATGTTCAAAGTTGGCTCAAGAAGCTCAAAGTTTTGGTCAAACAGCATCAAACAAGAAATCGCTCTACGCTAATTACATGGCAAAGCAGCTATTATGTTGCAAAAATGAAGAATTTATCATTTCATCACACAAAAGTTCAGCTCATAACTACAAATATAGTACACCACCGATTGTTTCCCATTCGTGAAGGAAACGAGAAGGAAGCTGTTGCGAAAATATGTCGCATCCGTATTTTGTCGTGTACAACCCGCTAAGTGGGAAAGTATAGTATAAAAATAAGAAGAGAAGAAAGAAAGACTGATAGTGAATGTTGTAAAGTAATCCGCGCAAAGACTTATAACTAGAAGTCGTGAACAAATTAGAATATTAAATTATCATAGAATATTAACCCTCTAATACCCAACCCCGCCTTTAGACGGGGTATAATTGAGCATTTTTGCAATTATTGTTTCGTGGGAAATCAATTTTTTATATTTTTGGCTGATATTCAGGACTGTTTCCCATCCTCCAGCAGTCACAAGGCCGTGGCCAGGACAGTGCTCGACCATTGGAGAATTGCGTCAGTCTTGTCTAAGAGTCAGAGATTAATCCCAAATCTTTGTGCTTTGGTTCAGACGGGAAGGAGGCAACCCTCATAACAGCGGTCTAGGACTGTACCACCTACGAATTTGTGCGACTCGCTTAATGCTAATGCTAATGCTAATATTTAGGACAGTTTTGTATATCTCAAAATGGTTTTTAGTGTATTTGAAAGTGTATTTAGATTTTTTTTTAAATCATTGAAAAATTGATGTTTAAGTTACCTTTTCATTGTTTATTTTGTATTAAATCGCTACAGTTGACATATTTAAAATTTTCCCCAAATCATTCTATCCTTGTTTTATAGTTTAAGGGAATCGAATATACTCTAAATTATTTTCCTTAAAGTTACACGGAAATAAAATATTCTATGAAAAAAAAAAATATTTCAACAATCATCATAAAATCTCAAAATGTTTTCATCTAAAAATAGGCTTCAAGGAAAATATAAAACTATGAGGATGTTCAAAAATAAAAACTAGAAAAATCAAAAACTGAAATTCACGAAATCGAGAATTAAAAAGAATCATTTCCCAAAACATGTTTATTAACTAATCCACCAAGCCAGTAAATTTAGGTTGCTGAAAGATTTTCAACATCCGACTATTCGCCCGTCTCTTCCGCAATAGAAACCCTGGAAAACTGGTTAACGGAATCCCTCAATAAATTTCTTAATTACTGTTCTTTTTTTTTTGAAAGAATTTCTGGAACAATTTCTTGCTCGATTTCTTGCAGCTCTTATATTGACTTTATATTGAAGCAATAAAAATGTTAGAAGAAAGTTATTCAAGCGCACAATAAGGCTGACACAAATTTTGATTTTCCCTTGTGTCAACCCACCCTGGGAAATTTTGATCGGAATTCAACATTTTGAGGGGAGAAACAAATCAATGATTCAATAAATTTTAAAATTTTAAGATCAAATTCGAGTCGTCCAGAAAATTTCTTAATAAATTCGATGAGTTTTGTGGCTTTTCCCAATTATTTGGGTATTTTTTCATCAAATATGTATATTGTTCATCAAAAAAGTTTTAAAGGACTCATTGTCGCGTCACGGGTGTGGAAATAAATCGTGTTTTTTATCTTGCAATTGATCGGTAAACTCGGAATCTCACTTGTTCTACGATTATCGCGACGCGTATTTCCAGGGGTGTGAATTATAGTACCTACCATTGGTGACTCCCAAGTTCACACCCTACCTTACCCTACCAACAAATACTCCTTCCCGAGACAACTGTGGGGATGCTGTGGATTTCACAATTTCTAGTAACAACGGTTGTCAAACTAACATTCCTTCCCTCTCCCGATGACCGTAAGGACGTGGCCAGCGCCGTTATTGACTTTCAAATATTGAACTCTCGATTTGTCTACCTACATTGAGAGTCTGTAGCTAGTCCCAAGCACCATTCTCTGGATCTCTGTGCAACTTCGATTGTTCTGGTCAATCACGGAGTAGCAACTACGATGTGTACGGTTATCCTTGCTTTGCTTCGCTTTTCCAATGGATTTTCCTCATCAGTGCATTTTTCATTTTGTATTTTATGATTTCACGAAAAATGTGTCTGCGATGCTTCGTTCTTGAGTTATGATTTTTCAAAGTAGGTGGTGTCTGAGGAAAATGTTTATTTTCCACCGAAGTGTTCAGGAAAATTAGACAACCCTGATTTTATTTCAATGTGAAAAAAAACACACTAAATTCTTCGAACCAGTTTGTACGATAATAAAAAAAATCCTCATTAGCAATTTCATGAAACTTTTAAATATTCTGATAAATCATGGCTAAACACAGTTATTCAATCCGTTGAGAAAATCCCCCAATTATGTGAAAAAGAAACAAAATAATAATAATAATAGGTAATGGATCTATCAATTAAATATATGAAAATACGGTTGATCGTTGCTGTGTGTAGTCAACAGGTTCAATGCCCTCGGTACAACAAGTCTTCATAAAAGAACTCTGCTCACTTGGCTTCTCAACTTTTCTGCGTTAAGAAAAGCCATTAGAAAGTACCTTCAGAAGCTCCCAATTTTTGTTCTGTGTACATCCATTTTTGCGTGCATAAGTCCGTCAGCGACCAACTCTTATGTGGCTGAAGTAGCTTCAAGTTTGTTTTCCTTTGAAATGGAATAAATTTTTGGGATGAATCACACGCTGAGAGCAAATTGAAACATTTATATCTAGGTATAGAGAGCGAGAGACAGGGGAAAAGCAGAACATCAAGGAAGCTGTGTTTGCTTTAGTCAAATGGAATAATCATTGCCGAACATTTCCCACGCCTTGTGCCAGCCTTACGCCAGTGCGGTGGCAAACATGGGGTGGTACCAGCTGTTCGATAATTGGAAAGGTTTCCAGACATTCCGGCGTTTCGTGGTTGGTTGCTACCTGCTGAGGTGCGGTGGCCGGTCAGCGGTGATGAGGAGAATCCCGTCGTCGGTCGTCGGGGACGACCCAAGCGCTGATGGCTCACAGGGATTCAATTAACACCCCAACGAGAGCGGTGCCAGTGCAAATTGGTGCTGTTAACACGAAGTCATTTGGAGTACGGTTCTGCTGGGAGGTGGAAAAAGCAGCGATTTGAAAAAAGGGCGTAGGAGTTTTAGGCGTGGAATGCACAGTTTAAGGAAATTGGAGACTTAAATTAGCGCAGTAGACAATGCGTGGGACTTTGAAAAAGAAAATGTAAATTAGTTTGTAGACGAGAATTTTTATTGTACTTTATGTATGATCCAGTCAGCAACTGCAATAAATACAAAGAAAAAAATATTTTTTTTAGAGAGAAACATTTCTCGAATTTTTGAACCAATTCCGCCGATAATCAACCAGACCATACTTAGTGTTCTGTACATGTCACACAACTGACCAAATTGTCCAAAAATAATTTATCAGTTAAAAAATATAAAGTCAATGACATCTAAGTTTACCATTTTCATTGTCAGTAGGTATATAATTAATATTTGAAGCCTACAATATTTCATTATTTAAACCAAATTTTCCATCACAGTGCATTCAATGAATTGTACTATCACCGTGTTGTACTATTAACAATGCCGCTTCCAAAGCAGCAATTATGTTCTGCATGAAACCATCATTATCGATAAACGCAACACACAAATTATCTGATGGAAGCACCCATCAATGGCATCACAATCACTCTCAATTATTATTTTCGACAAACAAACACAGAATGACATTATTGATTCCCTCCCGGGCGGTGTGGTGACTACCCACAATCGATGTCTGGCACACGAAAATAGTCCACCACCACCACATCCAATTTCCTCTCGAATTATCATCGTTCTTCCCAGTGTGGTGCTCCTGTCTGTCTGTCCACAGTCCACCTACTCAGATTTCGTGTCTTTTTTCTCTCCCAAAGGCACTGGAGTGGTGCCATCATGCGTGTCTGTCTAGTCAGACACCCGGCCGTCTTGCCATTTCCGACCGGATCAAGATGCTTCAGTTGGCACGGAGAATGCCAATTTCAAAATCAAACTGACACGCCTTCGGCCATCCACAGCCACAGTCACAGTCGAAACGGCTTTCGATCAACGGCTATTCTATGTATACGTTGAATTGGTTGGGTGTTGGGGGTAAGGATCGAATAAATCCGTAATGGTGGTTATATCCTGTTGAGCTACCTCTGAAGGAAAAGTGAAAATTTCTGAATCATTTCATTGCGATTTGTGCTGTATTTGGGCGTGGATGATGCGTGATTGGAATTTTGCTAAATCTTGTCACATTTATGTTTTGAGACATATGAGTCCCAAGCCGATTGCCTTTGTAGGGATGCTGCAGCTATTGTGTTCAACCTGATATGTCTGTGTCTAGTGTTCACTAGCGTGCACAGGGGGGGGGGCAAGGGGGGGCACTTGCCCCCCCTTCTATAAAAAAATCTATGCACCATTTTTGCAATTCTTGAACCTTGGATCTTACCACGCAATGTTGAGAATCACTGAGCTATGGTGCACCATTGACACATACAATTTCTTAGTATCTCATGCACAACCATGATGTTCTCAGAATCATCTAGGCTAAACTCACTCACCATCTTCTAACTAATCAGTGATGTCAGCACCACATTTGAAAAACATGCACCATTTTGGCATTTCGTATTCCAAAACTGTATTCCATGTACCTGAACCATGGTGACTTCGGCACCACATTGAATTCTAAGCACCATTTTTGCAATTCGTGCACCTACCTAGCCATACAAAATAACGAGTATCACTGAATAACAGTGACGACTAATACGGCACACTAACATCATGCACCTTCTTCAAAGCTTTCAATGCACCATCATGATGTCCACAGAATGATCTAGGTATCCACGCATTATGATGATCGCATGAAATGTCTTTTTATCAATTAAGTATTTAATACCTCATACTGATACGCACCATCATGAAATTTCATGCACCATCACAGCTCTTCAAGCACCATTTCAGCGTTTATCATATCACTGAGCCGTGAGCATCACTTAAAATATTTTTTTTTGTATGGTATGCACCATTTTTGCAATTCGTGCACCTAACCATAAGCTCTGAAAAACTGTGACAACTAATGCATCATCTAGTATCATGTACCTTCTTCAAAGCTTTCCAACCACCATTTTAGCATTCACTATATCATCTTGACATCTTATTCACCTTTATGATGCGGTTCACAAGTGAATTGGATGCACCATTTTGGCATTTCGCATACAAAATAGCATTCCTTGTACCTGGACTATGTTGATTTCTGTGCCGCATTGAGTTTCCTGCACCATTTTTGCAATTCGTGCACCTACATATGGAATTTGTTGAGTATAACTGAATCATGGTAAAACTAATGCACCATACAGACATCATGTAGCTCCTTTGCATTCCATGTACCACCATGATGATCACATAAATATCTAAGCACCATCTCACGCGTCATCTAAGCATTTAATTCACATTTGAATTTCATAAGCTCCATTTTGCCATATCCTACACCCAATTGTATTCCATGTACCTGATCCATGTTGACTTCCGCACCACATTAAATTCTATGCATCATTTTTGCAATTTTTAATTTTGGATCTAACCACCCAATGTTGAGAATCACTGAATCATGGTGGCAACAAATGCACCCCTGGTGCATACAATTTCTTAGTATCTCATGCACAACCATGATGTTCTCTGAATCATTTTTAGGCTAATCTCACGCACCATCTTTTAACTAATCAGTGATGTCAGCACCATATTCGAATAACATGCACCATTTTGGCATTTCGTATTCCAAAAATGTAATCCATGTACGTGAACCATGGTGACTTCAGCACCATATTGAATTCCAAGCACCATTTTTGCAATTCGTGCACCTAGCCACACACAATGTCGAGTGTCGCTGAATAACTGTGACAATTAATACAGCACACTAACATCATGTACCTTCTTCAAAGCGTCCAAGAATGATCTAGGTATCCACGCATTAAGCTGATCTCATGCACTATCTTTTAATCAACTAGGAACCTAATGCATCATACTGATATGCACCATCATGAAATTTCATGCACCATCAAAGCTTTCCAAGCACCATTTCAGCGTTTATTATATCATCTAGGCATCTGATGCACCGTTATGTTGTGAGCATCACATAAAATACTTTTATTTTGTATTTTATACACCATTTTTGCAATTCGTGCACCTAACCTTGCAACATGTTGATAATCTTTGAATAACGGTGACAACTAATGCAGCTCACAAGTATCATACGCCTTCTTCCAAGCCTTCCATGCACCATTTTGGCATTCATTATACCATCTAGGTATCTTATGCACCATTATGATGTGGTTTACATTTGAATATGATGCACCATTTTGGCATTTCGCATACAAAATAGTATTCCACGTACCTGGAACATGTTGATTTCTGTGCCACATTGAGTTTCCTGCACTTTTGCACGAATTGCAAGTGCACCTTAATATGAAACATGACGAGTATAACAGAATCATAGTGAAGCTAATGCACCATACAGACATCATGCACCACCATGATGTTCACAGAATCATCTAGGCAACATCTCATGCACCATCTTCGAATCAAATATGTGTCTAATTGCGAAATAATGCACCATCGTTAAATTTCATGCATTACTAAAGCTTTTAATGCGTAATCGTGGCGTTCACTATATCATCTAGGCATCTATTGCACCATTATTATTGTATGAAGTTTCGTTCATCGAAATAGTATTTCTTGTACGATGTCAACTTTAATGCATCATACTGACATCAAGCACCATCTTTGAATGACATGCTCCATATTAGCATTCAATGCACCATACCAATGAACTCAGTGTTATCAGAAGATCCTATACACCGCGGTAACATCATGCACCTTTATTGCCTCACGCAATTTGATTTTTATGCAGCACCAACATTTATGTTTACACCATCTCCAAATCTCATGTTTTATCTTAGCATTCTATAAATCAAATTGCAATTACTTGCCACGCATGAATTATCTCGACGTTCCCTTGATCATTAAGGTATATAATGAACCATACTCATATCACACACCTTTTTGAAATTCTATACACCTTCTTGGTGTTCATTGTATCATCCACAATTGAATTTATGTACCATTTTGTGATTCGCGCATCAAAATAGCATTCCGTGGATCATTTTGAGAATCACTTTACCAGCTGGAGAAATATTTGGAGTAATCCGTGGAGGTATTCTAGGAGAAATCCGTGGAGAAATTTCAGGGGATCCTTGAAGGACTTTCTGGAGGAATCCCTGAAGGCATTACTAAAGAAGTGCTTGAAAGAATTCTTGAAAGAAGCTCTCAAAACTGGAAGAGGAGTCTTGAAATTCCTGTAGAATTTGAAGGAGGAACTACTTCAGGAATTTCTGGAAAAATTATTGAAAGAACTCCCTGGAGGCATTCCTAAAGGAATCCTTGAAGAATTTCCTGGGGGAATCCGTAGAGGAATTCGTGAAAGAATTCATAGAGGAATCTGTGGAGAAATATTTCTAAAAACTTCTGGACAAATTTCTTGAAGAGTTTCAGCAGGGGTCATTGACGAACCCCTGGAGGATTTCCTGGAGTAAACTCTGGAGGCATTCCTGGAAGAAACTCTGGAGGAATTCATGGAAGAATTTCTGGAGGAATCTCTGAAGGCATTCCTGAAGGAATCCTTGCAAGAATGCCTGGAGGTTTCCTTGTATTAAGAATTCCTCGAGGAACTTCTGGAAGAATGTCCGGAGGAATTTATACAGGAATCCCTGAGGTAATTTCTGGAGGGACATTTGGAGGAGTTTCTAGAAGAAATCCTGGAGGAAGCTATGAGAAATTCCTGGAGAAACCCCTGATGTAATCCCTGGAGGAATTCCTGAAGGAATCCGTGAAGGAATTACAGGATGAAACACTGGAGGGGTAACAGAAGAAATCCATGAAATAATTCATGGAGGAATTCCAGGAGGAATTGCTGGAGGAATTCCTAAAAGATTTTTTGGAAAAATTCATGCATGAATTTGTGGAAGAATTACTCGAGGAATTCAATGACGAATCCTTGCAGAAATTACTGGAGGAATTTGTGGAGCAATTTTTGGAGGAATCAGTGGAGACATTCCTGAAGGAATTTTTGGAAGAATCCGTGAAAAAATTCTTGGAGGAATTTCTGGAGGCATTCTTTCGAAAATTATTGGAAGAATTTCTGGAGGATTTTCAGGAGGAATACTTGGCTGAATCCCTGGAGACATTCATAGAGGAAATCTTAGAGAAAGCTTTGGAAAATTCCTGGAGAAATCCCTTCTGAAATCCTAGGAGGAATTCCTGAAGGAATCCGTAAAGGAATTCAAGGATGAATCCCTGGAAAATTACTAGAGAAACTTCTGGTAGAATCCCTAGAGGTTTTTCTGGAGAAATTCCTAAAAAAATGTAGGAATTCCTGGAAGAATTTCTGGGGGATTTCCTGAAGGAATTCTTTGAAAAAATTCTGGAAAAATATTTGCGGCTTCCTGGAATGATTAAACGAACTCCTCGAGCAAAAGAATTCCTAGAGGGATTTTTGAGGAACTCCTGAAGAAATTCCTGGAGAAATTCCTGGCGAAATCCATGGAGGAATACCTGAAGAAACTTTTCGAGGAATTCCTGG
The DNA here is from genome assembly GCF_035046485.1 of Aedes albopictus. Classification (NCBI taxonomy): domain Eukaryota; kingdom Metazoa; phylum Arthropoda; class Insecta; order Diptera; family Culicidae; genus Aedes; species Aedes albopictus. Next base: position 63,492,806 of record NC_085137.1, read on the forward strand.
AACAGTTCCAGGAAAAGATTTTTTTCTGGAGAAATTCTAGAGGAATTCTTGGAGGAATCCATGAAGAATTTTTTAAATGAATTTCTGGAGCAATTGAAAGAGAATTTTTTTATAGTTGTCCCAGGAGAAATTTCTGGAGAGATTCCTTGATAAATTCTAGAAAAAAATCCTGAAAAAAATGTCTGTAGAAATCCCTGGCGAAATTTCTCGAAGAATTCCTGGAATTCCGGGAGAAATTTCTTCAGAATTTTCTGGACAAATCCGAGCAGGAATTCCTTCAGGAGTCGTTGCAGAAATTCCTGGAGGAATCTCTGTAGAAGTTCCCGGAGGTATTCAAGATGGAATTAACGAAGGAATTTTTGAAGGAATAATGGAGGAATTCCTGGAGCAATTTCCGAAAGAATTCTTTGAGGTATTTTTTGCGAAACATTCCTGGAGGAATTCCTGGAAGATTTTCTTGAGGAATCTTTGAAGAAATTTCTGGAGGAATCCATGTTTGCATTACGGGAGGTATTTCTGGATAAATTCCTGAAGAATTTTTTGGTGGAATAACTAGAGAAATTCCTGGATGAATTCCTTTAGGAATTTTTGGACAAATATTTAAGGCTTCCTGGAGGACTGTCTAGAGGAACTGCTCGAGGAATTTGTGAAGGATTTTTTTGAGTAATTTCTGAAGAAACTCATGGATGAACTCCTGGATGAATTCCCGAAGAAATTCCTGGAGGAATCCATGGAGAAATCCCTAAAGGAATTCCTAGAGAAATACCCAGAAAAGATCCGGGAAAAAATCCATGCTGTAATCCTCGGAGGGATTCCTGAAGGAATTCAAGGATGAATCCCTGGAGAATTCCTAGAGAAATTTCTGGAAGAATCCTTAAAGATTTTTCTGGAGAAATTCCTGAAAAATAAAGGAATTCCTGGAAAATTTTCTGCAGGATTTCCTGAAAGAGTTCTTTGAAAAAATTCTGGAAAATATTTGTGGCTTCCTGGAGGAATGATTTAAGGAACTCCTCGAGCAATTTCTGAAATATTTCCTAGAGGGATTTCTGAGGAATATCTAAAAAAAAATCATTGATGGAATTCCTGGTGAAATCTAAGGGGGAATCCCTGGAGAAATTTTTAGAGGAATTCCTTGAGGAATTCCTGGAACAGTTCCGAGAGAAGTTTTTTTCTGGAGAAATCCGTGGATAAACTCTTGGAGGAATACCTAGAGGAATTTTTGGGGGTATCCATGAAGAATTTTTTTAGGATTTTCTGGAGCAAAAACTAGAGGAATTTTGATAGTTGTCCCAGGAGAAGTTTCTGGAGAGATTCTTGGAAAAAATCCAGAAAAGGAAATTCTGTAGAAATCCCTGGAAAAAAAATCTCAAAGAATTCATGGAAGAGTTCCGGGAGAAATTTCTTCAGGATTTTCTGGAGAAATCCGAGCAGGAATTCCTTAAAGTATCCTTGCAGAAATTCCTGGAGGAATCCCTGTAGAAATTCAAGATGTAATTAATGAAGAAATTTTTGAAGGAATGAATGGAGGAATTCCCGAAAGAATTCTTTGAGGTATTTTTTGCGAAACATTCCTAGAGGAATTCCTGGAGAAATTCCTGGATGATTTTCTTCAGGAATCTCTGGAGAAATTTCTGGTAGAATTTATGTTTGCATCTCGGGAGGTATTTCTGGATAAATTCCTCCAGAATTTTTTAGAGGAATTCATTTATGGAATAACTAGAGAAATTCCTGGATGAATTCTTTAAAGCATTTCTGTACAAATATTTAAAGCTTCCTGGAGGAATGTCTGGAGGATTTTTTAAGCGATTTCTGAAGAAACTCATGGATGAATTCCCGAAGAAATTTCGGAGGAATCCATGGAGAAATCTGTGGATGAATTCCTAGAGAAATTCCCGGTAAATATCCGGGAAAAATTCTTTTAGGATTTTCTGGAGGAATAAGTCGAGGAATTTCTGGAAGAATCCCTGGAGACAATAATGGAGGAATTCTGGCAGAAATTCTTAGAGAATTTTCTGTAGGAATTCTGGCAGCAATCCCTGGAGGTATTTCATGAGGATTCCATGGAAGTATCCCTGGAGGAATTCCTAGAAGAGTTCTGAGAGAAATTAATTGAGGATTATGTGGAAGATTCCGTGAAGGATTTCCTGGGAAAATCTCTGGATGAATGCCTTGAGAAATTTCTGGTGGAGTCCATGGAGGGAGGCATTTCTGAAGGAATTTCAGAAAAAAAATCATGGAGAAATTCCTGGAGGAATCCATGGAGGTATCCCTGAAGGAATTATTGGAAGGGTTCCGGGAGACATTCCTTTGAGATTGTCTGGAGGAATTCTGGCAGAAATTCCTAGAGGATTTTCTGGAGTAATTCCTGGAGGTATTTCTGGATGAATTTTTGAAGAAATTCATGAATAAATCGTTGAAGGAATGAATCCCTGAAGAAGTCCTTGAGAATTTCCCGTAGAATTTCCTGGAGGAATCCATGGATGAATTGCTCGAGAAATTCCAGGAGAAAATCCTGGAAGAGTTCCGGTAGAAATTCCTTTAGGATTTTCTGGAGGAATCTGTAGAGCAATTCCTTGAAGAATCCCTGGAGGAAATATTGAAGAAATTCTGGCAGACATTCCTAGAGGATTTTCTCTAGAAGAAATTTCATGAGGAATCTCTGGAGGAATTCCTGGAGGTAATTCTGAAGAAATTTCTGAAGTATTTACTAGTCCATGAGAATTTCCTGTAGAATTTTCTGGAGGAATCCATGGAAGAATTGCTCGAGAAATTCCAGGAAGAATTCCTGGAAAAGTTACGGGAGAAATTCCTTTATGATTTTCTGGAGAAATCTGTAGAGCAATTCCTTGAAGAATCCCTGGAGGAAATATTGAAGAAATTCTGGCAGACATTCCTAGAGGATTTTTTCTGCAGGATTTTTTTTAAGAATTTCTGAAGAAAGTTTTCTACGAATCCCTGCAGGAACTCCTTGAGAAACTCCTAGAAAAAGTTCTGGAGGAATTCTTTGAGGAATGCAATGAGAAATCCCTGTAGTTTTGGTGAAAATTCCCAGAGGATTTTTAGAGAAATCCCTGGAGGAGTTCCTGGTAGAATTTCAGGCGCTCTTCCTTAAGAAATTTCTGAAAGAATTCCCGGAGAAATTTTTGCGGAATTTCTGAAGAAATTCATGGATGAATCCTCGGAGGAATTCCTGAAGAAATGCCTCGAGAATTTCCTGGAGGAATCCATGGGGGAATTTTTCGAGGAATTCTAGGAGGAATTCCTGGAACAGTTCCGTTAAAAATTCATCTAGGATTATCAGGAGAAATGCGAGGATCAATTCTTAGAGAAATCCCTAGAAGTTATATTGTAGGAATTCTGACAGTCACTCCAAAAAGAAAATTTCAGGAGGAATCTCTGGAGCAATTATTGTAGTATTTACCAGAGGAATTATTTGAGGAGTTTCTGGTGAAATATATGAGGCTTCCTGGAAAATTAATGGAGGAATGTCTGAGGGAATTTCTCGAGGAATTTATGAAGGAATATCTGGAGGAATTTCTGAAGACATTCATTATTACATCCCTGGAGGAATTCCTGAAGAAATTTCAGGAAAAAATCCTGGAGAAATTCCTAGGGGATTCCGTAGAGGATTCCCTGGTGGAATTTCTCGCGGAATCATTCGAGGAACTCCTGTAGGAATTCCTGTAAGAGTTTCGGGTGAATTTACTTTAGGATTTTGTGGTGGAGTTCATGGATGAATTTCGGGGAGAAATCCCTGGAGGCATCTCGGAGGAATTTCTGGAGGAATGTCTGAAGGAACTACTCGAGCAAATTGTGATGGAATACCTGGAGGAATTTTTTGAGGAATTTCTGAAGAAATTTATGAATGAATTCCTGCAGGAATTCTTGGATAAATTGCTGGAAAAATCCTGAAAAATTCCTGAAGGAATCCGTGGAGGATTTCTTGGACAAATTTCTTGCGGAATTCCTCGATAAATTCTTGGAAGGGTTCCGGAAGACATTCTTGGGGAACTCAGGCAGAAATTCCTAGAGGAGTTGCTGGAGGAATTTTAGGAGTTCTGTCTCGACAATTTTTTGATAGAATTCCAGGTGGAATTTCTGGAGGATTTTTTTGTGGAATTTCTGAAGAAATCTATGGATGGATCCCTGGAGGGATTCCTGATGAAATTGTTTGAGAATTTCCTGGAGGAATCCATGGAAGAATTGTTGGAGAAATTTCTTGAGGAATACCTGGAAGAATTCCGTGAGAAATTCCTTTAGCATGTTATGGAGGCATCCGTGGAGGAAATATTGGGGAAATTCTGTCAGACAGACATTCAGGATTTTTCCTAGAAAAATGTCAGGAGGGATCTCTGGAGGAATTTTAGGAGTATTTAGTATAGGAATTCCTGGAGGATTTATTTGAGGAATTTCTGGAGAAATATATGAGTCTTCCTGGAGAAGGAATTCCAGAAGGAATTTCTGGAAGAAGTTTCTGAGGAATTTCTGAAGAAATTCAGTTATTAATCCAGGAGGAATTTCTGACGGAATTATTGGAAGATTTTTTGGGGGAATTCCTGGAGGAATCATGTACAAATCTTTGGAGAAATCCTGGAGGTATCTCTGTAGATTGCAACAAGGATTCCGATCAAAATGTTCTATCTAGGAATTCTGACATTCTCCAATTTCAGCATCACTAATTGTCCAGGATCAAAATTCTTTTACAACGACAATATTTTTTTTCTATAATTGATATTTTTTTTCGAAATTCTCCATTGTATTTGATACGTTTATAAAATTTGAGTCGAGATAATGACTTCATATTAAAGTTTCGTAATGCCTTGAAATCATCACCATCCGAAGCCTTCTCCAGAATCCCAATATGAAGTACTTGGCGATGTTAGCACCACTACATGTTGAAACCCCTACTTAGGAATTCATATTGTGTGTAACACCATAATTCTGTTTTGCACCATGATCATACATATGTTGCACCATTATTATGGTGCCCCCCCTAAACAAGAACCCTGCGCACGCTAGTGCTAGTGTTGTAGTTTCTGCCCTACAAGGGAATCATATAAATTGAAAAGGGAATAATTTTCATTCTGTACCAGTAATTAACTAAAAGAGTGCTTGCACAAGAGTGACTAAACATTGTCTAGTATGTTCAGGTTCAATAGATCAACAATTGGTCGCAGTGGAAATGTACCCAACAGGAAAAAAAAATGTTCAGGTTTGAGTTGGCAGGCTTTAGTTTTCAGGAAAAATACGTTGAAAGCGCTACATTTGTGTTAAGGTGCAATACATATGTGAATTTTCATATTTTTCACGTTTTCATGGTCTCGTGACCAAAGGAGTGCCCTTTTTTATTTTTTTATTTTTTTAAACCAATCAGAAAAATTGACATAACATATCAACAAATCTCTCCAATTTGCCTAGTAGTTAAGGCTATGGATCGGCAATCCGGTGACGGTAGGTTCGATTCCCGTTTCAGTTAGGAAAACTTTCTCGACCCCCTGGGCATAGTGTGTCATTGTGCTTGCCACACAATATACAAAATTTAAGCAATGGCAGGCAAAGAAAGCCCTTCAATTAATAACTGTGAAGTGCTCAAAGAACACTAAGTCGAAGCGTGGCAGGCCAAGTCCCAGTGGGAACGTAGAGTCAGAAAGAAGAAGAAAAATATATAAATAATCAGAGATGTACAGGGGATTGCCAAAATGTTTGGGATAGGCAACTTTTTTTTCTCACAACGAAGTTCAACATGCTGAGCGATTCCAAGCAACAGCATCAAAATTAAGGAAAATTTTTAATTCATGATTTTCTATTGAACTGAAACTTTGCACAGTTTTTCAGTTCCATCTAAATCGCCATTTTTCGATATCAAATTTTTATTTAGAGCCACGACTAACTTTTCAAAAGGGTGTATGTGAAAATGGTTCAAAAATATTCAAAAATATGCACAGCAAAAACGGATTGTTCGATTGTTATGAATTTTTCAGCAAAGTTAGATAGCTAAATGGTGATTTCTAAGAAAATATACACTGTGAAAAAAAAATCTATTTTATCATTGAAAAACATCATTTTTGTCACAAAAACTTGAATATCTCAAAACCCTATCTTTTTACCAACTTGATTTTTTTAGGGAAAACGGTCCATTGTATTAGCAATCTACCATAAAAATTTGGTGATGGTAAACTAATAAACAAAAAAGTTATAACATTTCAAAAATTTCACAATTTTTACATTTAGTAAAAAAAATTTTTCTGTGTAAATTATTTCGGCCGGGAATCGCGATTTGATGCTGATTTTATTGTTCAGCAAAGTTAGATAACTAAATGGCGATTCCTAAGAAAATATACACTGTGAAAAAAATCTTTTTTAACATTAAAAAATATCATTTTTGTCACAAAAACTCAAATATCTCAAAACCCTATCTTTTTACCAACGTAATTTTTTAGAGAAAACGGTCCATTGTATTAGCAATCTACCATGAAAATAAACAAAAAAGTTATGACAATTCAAACATTTCACAATTTTCACATTTAGTAATAATTTTTTTTAGTGTAAATTATTTCGGCCGGAAATTGAAGTTTGATGCTGATTTTATTGTTAATGGCCTTGCGTGAGTAAAACAAGTTGTTTTTATTATATATTATATATACATATAATATAATATACTATGTACCGTAATGTTCCGATTTTATCACGCCCTCCGCGCATTAGTCGTTTATTCATTAATTTGCTGTTACATTTGAGGACAAGTGTTTTCCCTCTTCTTCAAGATTAATGTTGAAAGCGTGTTTTGCAACGTTAAAAATATTGAAATGGGTATAGATGTTGAAGAATATTACAGGGCATTTTTGAAAAGGGGCGTAATTAAATTGTTTAAACAGATGTCGCTGATGGCAATTTCTCAGTTGTTGTCGTTTTCGAACTTCCTGCGCCCTGCTTTACCGATGATATACAGATGGCTCGTTTGTCAAATTCTAGACGGCAGGACGTGCAAATGCGTAATTTTGTACACAATGTGGACATTTGGGCATAACCAGTCTCTTTCAGTTTATCTATGGTGCTTTCGGTGAGATTTCGTAACTCTTTTGAACATTTTTTTTCATCAAACGGTCTACAAGAGAGCGTTGAGTTGAAGACCTTTGAGAAAGCGACTGTTCATCTTGTTCGTTAGATTATAATAAACAAAATCACTTATTAATTTTAACTTACTTGTTTGGTGTTGGTGGCTGAAGAAAAAAAATACTATACAATTTTTAATATTCATAGCGGTAGTATTTTTTTTGTTTTTTTCGTGAGCATTGTCAGGTATGTATACAGACAAACAAACGTAACACTGGCGAAATTTTCATTGACCACGCCTTCAACGATCATTTTGAATCTTGGTTGTGGCTTTCATAACAAGAAGAGCGCCCATCGTTTTTCTTTGCGTTTGACGTTTCACACTAGCGCCTTCTGATGACGATATTGCACAACGCAGTGTTTCGTGAAACATTTCCACCAGGTGGTGATAGTGTGAACTGGGCGATGAATTTTCACTAAAATTGTTCTAGGCGTTTCGTCTGTTTGTCTGTGGTATGTACCTCTTATGCATTTGTTGTTGTTGAAGTTACTCGCATTCTTCCGATCATAAAGTCTGTTCTCTACACACTTAATTTTGATTACCGAGTTCGATAATTTTTTGACGAGATTAAAACTGCTGAGCACCGAACTCGTTCAGCAAAAATGCATTGTTTACCTTTTCCATACGATTTTGACAGTTGTTTTACTGAGCCTCAGTAAAATCGATTACCGAAACTACCGAGATTATAATCTCGTCAAAAAAGTACCGAACAGGCAATTCAGAAATAAGTGTGTAAGAGGGATTTTTTTTGCGGATAAACTAGACGTATACGCGTATAAAAAAACTTTTATTATACAGCTTTTGTCTTAAAAATAAATTCAATTCCATTTTTCTTATAATCAACAGCTTTTCAACACTATCAAGGGATTTTTTCACCAGTCACGTACAATAAAAAGTATGACAATCTCAATATTTTTGATCACAACACTGGATCGCGTCTAAGTTTCAAATAGATACTATAGTAATTACGAATAATCAAACTAAAGTATCATGAAAACAACTTGTTTAATTCAGGCGGTAGCCTTTACAATAAAATCAGCATCAAAATATAATTCTCGAAATAATTTACACAGAAAAAAATTTTTTTTTGTTACTAAATGTAAAAATTGTGAAATGTTTGAAATGTCATAACTTTTTTGTTTATCAGTTTACCATCACCAAAATTTTATGGTAGATAGCTGATATAATGGGCCATTTCCCCTAAAAAATTAAAGTTGGTAAAAAGATAGGGTTTTGAGATATTTGAGTTTTTGTGACAAATATCATATTTTTTCAAAGTAGAAAAAGAAATTTTTTACAGTGTATATTTTCTAAGGAACCATCATTTAGTTATCTAACTTTGCTGAAAAATTTATAACAATCGAACAATCCGTTTTTGCTGTACAGCTTTTAGAATATTTTAGAACTATTTTCGCATACACCCTTTTGAAATGTTAGTCGTGAGTGAATATGAAGGTTTAATATCAAAAAATGGCGATTTATATGAAATTGAAAAACTGTGCAAAGTTTCAGATATTTTTGAAATGGTCGCTCAGGATCGACTGACATGACTCCGTGGAATTCCTCTGCTGTAACTTTTCATAGAGTGCATCAAAATTTCTCAAATTTTGACTGCTTGTCAACCTATTATGTGTGCATCACTGGCACAAATTTAAGCTCGATTGGTTGATCTTTCGCGAAGTAAGAACCGTTCTCGTAAAACACTATTTTTAAGCCTAATTTTTTAACTGCCATATTTCAGAAACCAGTGAACCGAATTGAACGAAATTTTGAACGTTTTCTCACAACGAATAACGTTAAAGCAGTTTGACATTTTTATCCATATAGAAGAAAATAAGTTAAATTTACAATATCATACAAAAAATACTAAATGTGTTCTTCTTTCAATCCAAATAGGCTCTAATATATCTTATTACAGATATATCTTGAGAACAGAAGTAGAAAATCTTTCTATATTAAAACTTAAATTTAATGACGTCGAAATAAAAAAAAGTACATTTTTTCGATCAATACATATACTGTTGATAAACGTTCAAAATTTCATTCAATTTGGTTTACTGGTTTCCGAGATATGACAATTCAAAAATTAGTTGTCTTAAAAATAGTGTTTTACGAGAACGGTTCTAACTTCGCGAAAAATCAACGAATCGAGCTCAAACTTGTACCAATGGTGCACACATAGTAGGTTGACAAGCAGTCAAAATTTGAGAAATTTTGATGCACTATATGAAAAATTACAGCATGTTGAACTTTTTAGTGAGAGAAAAAAAGCTGCCTATCCCAAACATTTTGGCCATCCCCTGTATGTTGTCTAGTTTTTGTCATATTCCCCTTTTTCTTTTTTTTATTTGAATACCTTCAGAAATCCTTAAAATTTCCCGTCGAAAATGCTCTGAAACTTTCTGAAATACCCCCAAAATCCCCCTTAAACCCCCTTGGACCCCAACGCACCTGAGAGACATCGCAACCCTCGAAAACTTCTCCGTGACACGTCTGAATCCCGCCGCAAATGCTCTGAATCTTCCTGAAATCCTTTTAAAATCCCCATTACGCCCCATCGAACCCCAGGTAACACACCTGAGAGGCTTTGAATACCGCAGAAAATGCTCTGAAACTTTCTTAACCGTTCAGGACGCGCGCAGTTGTAAAAAGTACAACACTACCAAAAAACCTCGCTCGTCGTATATACTTTGAGCACGGTGCAGTTTCAGCTGCTTGTTGGCACGCGTCCTGAAAGTTTAAATCCCTCTAATATCCCCTTTAAGTCCGCTCGGACCCCATGTAATGCACCTGAGAGGATCCGAAACCCCCGAAAATTTCCTGAAATGTCTCTAAAATCCCCCTGTAACGCATCCGAGACCCTCCGAAACCCCCAAAAATGCATGCGTAATGCCACTGGATCCCATCGAAAACGTTCTGAGACTTGCTGAACTGTCTCCGAAATCCCCCTAGAACCTCCTCGGACCCTATGCAACGCATGCGAGACCTTCGGAAACCCTCGAAAACGTAATCGTAACGCATACAAAACTCGTCGAAAATCCTCTGAAACTCTCTGCAATGTTTTTTCATGGTGAACACAGACCCCGAAAACCCCCCTGAGATCGCCTGGTGCCCAGCTGAAACCATTCGAGACCCTCAAATTTCCCCTGTAATCTTCCTTCGCTCTCCCTTATAAACACCTCGTAGCCGCCGTTGCAACAGTCCGTCATTATCAAATATTCCTACCTCGAACCAAATTTTCGGAGGAATCTATGGAAGGTTCTATAATGCATTTTTTTTTATTGATTTGACGATTTTCGGCTTTTCTATCGGTTTTGGTATTCATGTAAAAAAGACTGTACTGGAGTCATTTGACCCTTCAACAAGATAGGTGACAAATTGGAGTGTAGGAACTTCCGAGTGATTGCAGTTCTGCATGTCGCCTACAAAGTGCTTTCATTCGTCGTTTTTCACCTAAAGTAAATAAGTTTGTGAGAAGTTATCAAGTCAGCTTAAACGACGGTCGCTCGACAACGGACCAGATCTTCACCGTGCTGCAAATTCTCCGAAAATGCCGCGAAAAGCAGATCCCAACGTATCAGCTGTTCATCGAATTCAAGGCGGCGTACGACAGTATCGACCGCAAAAAACTACGGAAAACCATGAACGAGAGGTGTCTGGCGATAGGTCCAGTACACACAATCCTGTTTTTATACGACTTATTTTTAGACGATTTTATTATACACGACTTTTTTTACACGTTTTTTTTACGCGGACGCATCCATCGCGTAAAAACAGAATTAAGTGTAGGTTCAAATCTAGACCGGGGACTAGAACAAGGTGATAGACCTTCATGTCTACTGTTCATCATCGCCCTGGAAGGTATTATGAGTGAAGCCAGTCTCAACATCTTGGGCACAATTTTCACGTAATCCGGTTAATTAGTCTGTTCTGCGGATGGCATGGCTATTATTGCTAGAACATTCGGAACGGTGGCAGAACTGTACATCCACCTGAAACGTGAAGCAGCAAAGGCCAAACTGATGCTGAATACGTTAAAAACAAAATTTATGCCGACAAAAGTAACCGTGAACGACAGGGCAAGCTAAGGCAGCAGTGTAATGATAGATGGGGACAGTTTCAAGGTGGTGGAGGAATTCGTCTACCTCGGATGTTTATTAAAGGCAGATAACAACGTTAGCTGTGAAAAAACGAGGGCGTATCATCAGTGGAAGTCGGGCCCACTATGGGCTCCACAAGAACCTGCGGTTGAAAAAGATTCAGCCACGTACCAAATATAAAGCCTGTATCCGCAATAATCGGGACACAGAAATACAACTATAACTCTGCAATATATACATTAAAGTTGCTCAAATTTGGTCTAATAACATCTTGAGATGTCTTCATTTCACCTACAAAATTTTACGTGAATCGGTGCAGTACTTTTTGTTGTAGCTATGAAAAAGCGGAATGTTCGCCATTGAATTTTGTACAGTCCCTAGTTTTGCTTACCAGCACTGTAACTTTTGAATTTGGAAAAGAAAGCCATTTTCAACACAAACCCCTCGATCTACATTTGTTGCACTGGCGGAATTTCAAAAAAAAATCGACGCACTATCAACAATTTTATAGTTGAAACATGTACAGTATGCGGCAGGAAAAAATGCGAAAGTGTTTTTCAACTTCAAACCTCGTTTTCGTCCATTCGACGTTAACCAATATATGTTTCAACGTTCCATGATCTCTAATAGGCTAGTTTTCTAAAAAGTTAATTAAAACATTTCCCATTTTGGTCACTAACCTTTACAGGGTGGCACCTGAAGCTAAAGACAATCAGAATTTTCAAACCGTAGAAAAGTACACAGGTCGCTAATTTTCGTATCTGATAAAACATTTTTTTTAATTTTCTCTACAATATCATCAAATATATGTACTTAATTCATCTAGTATGTGAAACTACATGGCTCTGGATCAGTTTGGTCTGGTTGTTCATCGAATTTAAGCTATTTTTTTTGCTGTTATAGTAATTTTGTTTAATGACCATTGGGCGCGCAGTTTATTGATATCCGCTTATTAGGCTTACATTATCAAATGTTTAACATCAAATATGTTCATTTTTATTTTGCAGTGCTTGAATATAGACATTGACTGAAACACTGTCATGAAAAAATAGTCATATATATCTCATATTTAGCGTGTAATAGTGCCTTGAACTTTTCGCATTTTTTCCTGCCGCACCCTGTATTGGGACTGAACGTGATTTTAGCCCCTCAGACAGCAAATAGTCTACACCCTTTATTGTTTCGATAGTACTATTGAAAGTACTATACCAATAATCATCAAATTTTGCAGGCATGATATACACATAATCAACTACTTTCTGTGAAAATTTCAAGAAAATTAGCAGAGAAATTCAAAAGTTATGAATGGGCAAACATCGCACATGAAAAAAACGAAAAATTTTCACTAACACTCTTCCCTATCGACACCAGTAGCTTTCAAACCAATTGATCAAAATTCATGAGATTTTGCAAGAAAGTGTCTCTATAAGTATCATAACTGCTAACAAAATTTCGTAATTATCATCACAGAACATTGAACTGTAGCGTAAAAGAACCATCTATTATGCGAATAAAAATTGGTCATGATTGTACAAAATGCTCAAAACCACGTTTGTTTGTTTTTCATCCACAAATAAAAGTAATGCATCGATTTTAATGAGATTTGGCACAAATAATAAACATACAGCAAAGAGTTCTCAGTCAATTATTTGTCCAATTTTACCGATTCATTGCAGAGCTACAGCCGTACTTTTGTGTCCCGATTATTGCGGATACAGGCTTTACTATGAACGAGACGCTGATAAGACCGGTGGTTCTCTACGGGCACGGGAATTGGATTATGCTCGAGGAGGATATGTAAGCACTATAAATGTTCGAACATCGTATGATTAGGATCATCTTTGGCACTGCCCAGAAAAATAGTGTGTAGCGGCAAACAAAAGTTCACTGCCCTCTACGACGAAGGTGGCAAAAGCTAGAAGGTTAAGATCGGCAGACCATGTTGTGAGAATGCTGTACAACAACCCTGCCAAGCTAATGTTCGCAATAGATTCAAACGTACAAGAAGTTCAATACAAGAAGAGTAGCGTGCAAGATGGGCTGATAAGGTGGAAAGAGATCTTGGGAATGATTCCATGCTCGAGGTTTGCAGCCACTATGGTGTAATATTGATAATTGAGTTTTTTCTTGAATTTATTATTAACTTATTAACGAAGTGATTAACCATGTTAAATCTGCGCAACTGTTATTGTTTTTAATTGACTGCCATGCAAAAAACAGTTCAAAAAGATAATACTGTTTTTGAGATTGCTATAGGTCATTTGTAATTAAACCATAGAAAACAATAACCTACTGATTAAAAATTAAAATCATTTATTTGTGTTAAATTTTAAAGAGCTTCAAACATTTCACCGAAACTCAGTTTTTAGCATAAAGGTTTTTTTTACTAAATCTATATATATAAAAATGAATTTCTGTCTGTCTGTCTGTCTGTCTGTCTGACCGCTATGGAATCGGAAACTACTGGACCGATCGGTGTGAAATTTTGTATGTGGGTGCTGTCGGGGCCGGGGAAGGTTCTTAGCTTGGTGTGAGAGCTCTCCGGTCTCTGGAACGGGGGGCTCCCATACAAATGACCTTGCGGGGAACGTCCCTATCGAGCTGCACGTCAAAAAACACAGTAGGCAGGCAGTACGACGTTTGCCGGGACAGCTAGTACTAAATAAATTTAAACTACTTAATTAACTGACGAATGAAATGTTTTTCTATAGCCAATGAACTTAAGAAAACAAACTTACCTAAATAAGTGCTGTTAGTCAGTACCCAAAAAATCTTCAGTGGGTCAACCATAACGACGGCAATCAGTTGTATTACTACCACTAGTCAAAACCACAGGTCAGGCTCAATGCACATCGTGCAAATTACATCCGGGTGGGCAGCCGCTTCAGCTTCAGTTTCCGTGCAGTGCTCTTCTCTCTTCACTTAATTGCTTTATTGGCACACTGGTTCTTCCTATCTTTTTTTTCTGCTGCTTCCCGCAAGCGAGCACGTTTTCTTTGATCCGCAATAATCCTAATCAGTGGAACGAATCACCCGCAAACCACACCACATCAGCAGCGGAGGGCCGGAGAAAAAATATTACATTCACTTCGGTTGGCCTCTGAACTTCCTTCCCGGCTGGATCTGAAAAGGTTCACTGTATTCAACGAAATAACACCACGGAATTCCACTCTTTTCACTTACAAAGGCCCTGCGCGGGGCACGCGAAACTTTTTTAATTTATTTAATTTCAACAACTTTTTCACTTTTCCGCCTTTTCCGTGGAACCACGCTTCACTCGATAGAAAGATCATCCACAGAGATGTACCGAAAGCGGCGGCACCGTGCACGCGGCGCAGGCCAAAAAGATTATGTCAGCGATGGTGTAGATAACCTGAATGGCAACCTTTGGAACACGGTTGAACTCGCACTGCACTGCTTTTCGGTGGATTAAATGTGGGAAATGTAATGAGAAGAGAAATTTAAACCTATAGAAGTCGTTTCACATCCATCGGATTTGAGTTGGTTCCTTGAGCCCCTGGGGATGGAATCGCTTGAGCTTGTTTACTCGGTTTTGCTCCGCAGAAATCCACTTTTATTTATGTTAATGCAAATATAATTACACAATCTCTTTTTTCTGGCTTTGGTGGGAGATTAGACGGCCCCCGGTAACGAATGTAATCCTCGTTTGTGCAAAATCGGACGGTTCTGCGCGAAGAACTTCACCAAAGTGCCACACGGGGACACTGGGACGGGTCGGAAGGAGTTGTTGTTTTCAATTTCACACTCGACAAACTTGTTATCCTTGATGTTGTTTTTCTCTTCTCTCTCGCTATATCCACACTTGCTTTGAACCGCACCAAACACTCGACGAAGCACACGGGAACCTCCCAAAGTCAAGGGCCTACGAGACGTTGTATAGTTTTGCGCTTTTCTGTAGCAGCACAGCTTCCAGGATTCTCGACCGTGACGGTGCACAAAGGTGCCTACGAACAAACTTGGCTCACATACTTTGAACCATACCCTTTCTCACTAGGAAGACGGATCACAATTCCGCTGCACCAACAAAAACACGCTCTGCGCTACAGCTAACAAGACTCCCACAGGTACGAGGCCTCAATATCTCGGGTTATATAACGAAGACGTAGATACGTATTGAGTATTGAGACTCACTCCCGCCGTCAAAGCGTACAATACCGCAAGCCCCCTACGAACAGCGGATGTGGATTTGATTTGTTTCGTCCGGACAACCCTTGTTGAAGCCCAGCGAAGAGCACAGCTCACATCTCCTAGATATGCAATTCGTGCGGCGTCCGTACACTACTGTATCGGAATCACAGACCGCGCGCGTCTCAACGCCCTCAAACACCTTCCGGATTGAACCGGGCGAACCGAACAACCACCGAATAGCTGCTCAACCGCGAACAACACTCAAAGCTATATCGCGACCAATTTTCCAGATTGTCAACCATCACCAGATGCAGGCAGAGACAAACTGAGAGCCAAATCATCTTGATCTTGATCCAGCTGCTGCAATCCGGTGTATCTCGACCGACCGCCCGCCCGACGACCGAGCCCGAGCCAGCTCTCACGTGGGCTATCGAGCTTTCCGAACGCGCATCAAGGAGAGCGAGCTTTTCCACCCACCGAACGATTCGGCCGCCTGCCTTCCGCAACACGGAAGTCGGAAAAACTCGGCTCTCTCCCATGCGCAGACGCGGGTGCAGCGGTCGGGCGAATGCAACAGTCACTGTGGACCATCGAACGAGGGCGAACTCTTGGAAAACTCGGGTGTGATAACGCGCGAGCTGGGCGAGAGCTTTCGCCCGCTCCCAATTTTCTCTTCCGACGCTCCGACTCTCACTCTCTCGCAGTCTCAAGGTTTGTTGTTTTTCCTGGATGCTGATGCTGCTGTGTCCCACATGTGATGCATCATCAGCAAGGACCTCGGAGAACGACGGGTAGAATGGTGGTCAGTGGTGGTGGGAGGGAAAACCAGGCGCAAATATAAATCGGGTTGGGATAGGGCCACCGAAAATCGGGGATTGCGAGAAAGCAAACATGCTGCTGGATGCACCCGACCCGGCGTCCAGCATTGCTGCTGCTGCTGCTGCTGCTGCTACTGGTGCTGTGTGACGTTGTCCACCTGATGGGTGTGGACACTGACTGGCAGTTGGACTGGACTGTGGCATTGCACAGGGGGATCCGGTGGAATATGGGTCAAAAAATTCTTTGCTATTTTATTCATTGTCGTATGTGATTGAAGTGTGGGCCAAACAAAGGATTAGGATTCCGAAAGGACGACATGGATCATATGCAGAGTATGGAATGATGGGAGATAATTAATTTGGGACTTCTTCATCATACCTGTAGGGAATTTCATAACATGATGTTTTTTTATGATTTTCCACTAACGTGATAATTTGGTATTGAATGACTTGTCTGTTTATAAATTTATATATGTTCAAAGGCCATAATACAACAAATTGAATAACAGTTAACACAGTTAAGCCGTTTCAACAATTTTATAATAGGAATTGAATGTATGTTAAGTTCATATGTACTTTGGAAAGTAATGAACGTCCTTTGGTAATACACTAATGTAGAGGGCCCATATAGCCGAGGCGGTAAACGCACGGGTATTCAGCATGACCATGCTGAGGGTGACGGGTTCGATTTCCCGGTCGGTCCAGGATCTTTTCGTAAAGGAAATTTCCTTGACTTCCTTGGGCATAGAGTATCTTCGTGCCTGCCACACGATATACGCATGCAAAATGGTCATTGGCAGAGGAAGCTCTCAGTTAACAACTGTGGAAGTGTTCATAGAACACTAAGCTGAGAAGCAGGCTTTGTCCTAATGAGGACGTTACGCCAAGAAGAGAGAGAGAGAATGTAGAGAAAAGCCGTTTTGAATCAGCTACTAATCCGAACCTATTGCCACTTAGATAATTTAAGAAACAAACGAAAGCAGCTATTCGACTACAAAGTTAAAATATTGAGTGAAGAGAATTGACATAAACAAATAGAGTTTTGATTGATAGTGATGTGCGCAAATCTAGTTCACTAAAATATGACGAAAGATTTTTTAAAGAAGCTCTTGTAGAAAATCTGAGGGAATCCTTGGGGAAATTTCTGCAGAAATTTCTAGAAGAGTATCTAAAGGATTATTTAGAAAATTTTCTAGAAGAATCTCTGGAGAAAACTCTAAAGCAATCAATGAACGATTTTTCAAAAGAATTCCACGAGAAATGTATGAAGAAATCTCTTATCACCTGGAATTCCTGTTGGAATGTATGAAAGATAAAAATTTCCTAGAGGTAAAGCCGGTGAAATTTTAGAAATTTTTTCAATGAAAACTAATCACGAATGACTTTCTAAAGGATAATTAGGGTAATTGATCCGATCATGGAGGAGTTAAGCGCTGGGTTCATGTTTAAACCACAATTGTATCGCCCCAAGCAAACTTTTTACATGGATTGAATTGAAAATAATAAAATCCATCCTTAATCTACGGGAAAATAACGAAATATTGCCACTTTGATGTTGTTATGAGCATTTTATTCGTTTTTATCTGAAAGATCATTGTGTTCCTAATGTTGCGGTATGTGTTCCTAATGTTGCGGTATTTTGTTCCTATTGTTGCGGTATCCCATTGAAATCATATGGGATACCGCAACATTAGGAACACTACCGCAACAATAGGAACACAGCAGCAAACACATTTATGAAAATATTTTTTAAAAATAGGTTTTTGGACAAATCTTAAGCAAACAAATGGTGAAATCTCATAATTTAAGCACCATACATCTATTAAAAATACCTTTTGGTAACATTTCAGTCGAAAAAGTGCTCAATTGCCATTACCGCAACAATAGGTACTACCGCAACGATGGGAACAATTACCCTAGGAGAAATTTATGAAGATATTCTGAGCGGAAAACTTGGAGGTGCCCTCGGAGGTTTTTTTAAGAGTGCTGAAAGAATCCTTGGAAGATTGACCAGAAAAAAATCTTCGAGTTCTTTCTGAAGCAAATGGTGGAAGATTTCCTAAAGAAATCAATTTGACAGTTAAAAAAATAGCAAATCGGTCAACTAGTTTTTAAGATATCGTGATCACTGTTACTAGCTAGTGTAGCTTCTGATTACGTAATAAAAATATATATTTTTTTTGGTCCCAGCAAAATATGTAACCCCTCAACAAATATCAGAAGGGATCTCAAGAGAAAAAAGTATTTCTGAAGAAATCCCTGCAGAAATTTCTAATTCCTGATTTTCTGCTGGAGGAATAACAGGAATAACAGTAGAAATCCATGCAACATATTCTAGAAGAACTGTTGGGGAAAATCCAGGAATGAATTCCTTAAGCAGTCCATAAAATATTTTTCTTAAAAAAACCCCTGGAGAAATTTATAAAGTAATCCGTGACACGTTTTCTAAATGATATCCCTGCAGGATTTTCAAAATGCATCTGTACAGCACTTTTTAAAGGAATGCATGAAACATTTATTATGGATTTTTTTTCGAATCCTGGAATTGTAAAGCTCAGGCGTATATTACACTTAACAGAGCCGAAATCAATATGTGTAAAACAAAATTACAATACTGTGTCAACACTGTAGCTATTCTTATCTTATCGTATTCTGTCACTTGATCTCGTTCAGTTTCCTCATCAATCTAATCATATGATGCCACTTTGCACCTCTGTCTCTTAGAAGAAGAGCCACGGACAGCCACTTCTGAAATAGTCCTTGGAAGAGGATTTTTAATCTATCTTTAAATAAGCTAGAAAAAAATAGTTTAATGAAATCCTAAGAAAAGTGGCTGGCTAGAGAAATTCTTGGATAAATTTCTAAGAAATCCCTGAAAAACTTCCCGAATGCCACTTTTCAGAAATTTCAGAAGGAGTCCTTTGAAGACTTCCTAAAAATCTTTGTATTTTTTTAAGAATCCGAGATAAATCCTTGAGAAACTTCTTGAGAAGTCCATGGAAGTATTCTGAAATAATCCCTGGAGCAATTTCTGAAGGAATCCTTGAATAAATTACCAAAGGAATTCCTGGGATGTTTCTTTTTTTGGGATTCTAAACAAATCATTGCCGTTTTTTTTATAATGAGAGGAAGGGAAGAATCCTAATTTGCAATACTAAGACAAGCTAGCCTCGGGTTGAAAATCTCGATAATAAAAAGAGATAAATTGAGTCCTTAAGGAGGTTTTCCTTTTACTTAAAGACGAAAAAATCATATTCACAGGAATATCAGATCATTTGAAGGAAGTACGCTAGGCAGAATGGGTCAGTAGGCCGAAAATCTAATTTTCTCCGCAAATGGTGACAAAATGTGTTTTTGGAATCTCATAAGATCTTTTTAATCCCATCTACATTACTGGCATCTAGAACATACTTATTTCTTTTGAATTTCTATGATTTTATGTTGTTCTTTAGTTTTTTTTATTTTTCTTACTTTTGATTTAGAGTTAAACTTATTATTTTAAAAATACTGATGGTCAATCTAATGAAATTTTATCTGTTAGTTTCCCATCTTTTACTCAATTGTCACGTTGTTTCTTTTTTTTCAGTTGTAATATTATAAAGCTTATTGGTGGCCAGGCCATACTACTGGATTTCTCTTAATCGACTTTCCTTCTGTAACGCATATGCTGTTCTTTTGAGTATTACGCTTTTCGACAGGCACACTGTCTTTTTCTTAGCCACAAGCGTTCTTTTTTCTTTGTTTTCGTAAGAGGTAGCTCTTTAGAATTGTACAGTTTAATCGCGGTAAGGTTTATTTCTTATTACACAATCTTTCGCTTTACGCCTGGAACCCTTGCACCAATGCATGATCCATGTGCCAAAAATAAACATTTCCCAGCAACACACCAACATCGTCATGACCTTGTGCAGGCACAGAGGATTCAACGGCCTGATGTGGGCAAGCGATTGCAATTATCACTTCCCCATTGACCTGCAACCTGACGCAGCAGGCGCCAATGTCGCCTAAAAATACAAGACCACCAACGCTCACACACTGAAGATGCCCGTTAGTCCCAAGCAGCTATCTCATTAGTTCCTTGTGCTGATCTGGCGATACTGGAGTAGCAACTGCGGGCGGTCAATCAAGCTCAAGCTCAAGGTAAGGTTTATTTCTTATTTTTATAGGAGCGCAAAAAATGTAGTTAAATAATTATTGAATCATTAAATAACTGCAGACATTTATCAAAAAAGAATATTCTCATAAAAGTAGATAAGTAGAGAGATTGGGTTTTTTCTTAATTTACCGTATTTTCACACAGAAAGGCATGTCAACATCAACGCAAATTTATGTACAGCAGAAGGACCTTAAATTATTATTATATAAATGGGCGACATTTCATTACCTTTTGAGCACATGGCTCATTTAAACGGGAAATCAATCAGAAATCTTGTATTCATTTTCTTTTCAAGTTTTCTCGTATTATTGATGAATTAAGTGTATTTCAAATTGTAAGATTTTCTTACATTTTCAAAAATATGCCGTATTTTAGAAATGGAAAGATTTGATCACCCTTGTAGTGTAATAAAAAAATAATTAGGCCGATGCAAATATTATTTTTGTTTTATGTACAAGACCTCTCATCGGGTACGAGGAAGGAGGACAAAAATAAATAAGAAACAAATAATAAAAACTAAAAAAAATATTGAAAACTTAAAAATAATACTCATTTCTGTAAAAAAAATTAACTATTGAAAAATTGTTGCTTGAAAACTTTCAATAGAAAGAAATTGAAGTCAACGGTCGCATTTTTTTGCCTTTTAACCGTTTTGAGATTTTAGAAGTGTGGGAGGGTGGTGGGGTTAGGTGGCATAAAACAGATTAAATATTTGCATCGGCCTTATCTGACACATCATTTCACTGAATATCTATACAAGTAAATAGAGGTTTCAAAAATAATATTTTTTGTACATGTAAAGCCGATGCAACTATTCAATTTGTTTTATATCAACTCCCTCCCCCTTTTAAAAATCGAAGAGGATTTTGTTTGAAGGAACCATTTTCTATTTCCAATAAAAATAATGTTTTCAATAATGGTTTTCATTTTTAATTTTTCAAAAGTTTTTTTCTCTTTTTATTTTTTTTTGTTTCTTATATATTTTCGCCCCTCCCCCTCGTACCTGATAAGAGGTCTTGAAAAAATAATATTTGCCTCGGTCTCATGCGTGTGTAATCCTCGAGGAATCAGGTTTCCCCGTGTCACTGGTGTGTATACTTAATATGCCAGTACACAGGGTCAAACATTTGACTAAAATAAAACCAACGCCAAAACATATGTTTGACCTGATCGAATTTTGATAAGTGTTAAACATATGTTTTGTTTCTTAAGTTCACTCCTTATCAAATATTTGGCCCAGTGAACTTGGTAACCTAGCTGCCTTAATTAAAATATTTTAAAACAATCTATATGTTTCTTTAAAACTTGTTTCAATATGGAGATTATTCAAAATCGTTTAAAAGATTTCTGAGGAACAGAAAACAAACCATCACCCATTATGCAATGCACAATCAAAATCACTTGTAGCTGAAACAAATTCTTCTTTCCAGATGTATCGGTTTGGAAAAAAATCCCGAATAAGACTGATTTTGATTCCGAGAAAACATGGGGGAGGATCAAGTCTTCTCATTATTCCCTAGTCCAAGTGAGTAGCTTAGAGCAACCTGGATGGCACCGCTGTACTGGAGAAATCCCATTTGGATCTTACCTTACCTTCAATTCCTGGAGGAATCCTTGACGGAATCACTAGTGAATTTGGAGTTTGTATGATTAAATACGATATGGAGGAATTTCTGAAAGAGCTCTTGATTGAATCACTAAAGAAACTGCTGGATAAATTTCTGGTTTCCTGGAATATAAGCTCGAGAAACCCCTTAAGGAACTCCACCCGAACCAATCTCAGGAGGAACTTTTCCTAGAGGAGTCCGTAAAGCAAACCCCCCTTTCTGAAGGAATTTCTTAAGGAACTAATTTAGGCGTAATTCTTGAAGGAACTCTTCTCGAAACGATCCCGAGCAGAGGAAAAAAGCTCAAAAATAGCATATTTTGATATGGAGATCAGAAAGTTATATTTGTTTGTTTGAGATAAGAGGTAAAAGTACTGAAAAAAATATCTCAAATTTACTCCTGGAACATCGTCCTCATAGAACATTTAGCTCTAGGTAAGATCTAACCAACGGCAGTGAGTTATTTGATTGATCTTCAAATATCAAATTTTGCTATTGATCAGAAGGTTCAAGAACAAATTTTTGATATAATTCTCAGCACTATTACCCCTTATCTCAAACAAACCAATACCACGTTTTGATCGTCAGTACTTGATCTCTACCAGGGATCACTGTACAAATTCTTGAAGAGTGTTTTAACTAATTCCAGGAGGAATCCCTACGCGAACTCATTCTAAAACAACTTCTGTAACCCTTCAGGACGCGCACTGTTGTAAAATATACAGTACTACCATAAAAACCATATGTGCCGTACACAGCCCGAGTGCGTTGTTGTTTTAGAAACAAACGGGCGCGCGTCCTGGAACGTTAACAATTCTTTGGAACATATCTGAAGAAACAACGCAACTTCATGAATGTATTATAGTTATTTATGTAACGAGTTGCAAAAAGTTGATTTTTTCAGTACGAGTCGTACATTTATCCAACGAGGCTTGCCGAGTTGGATAAATACGAAGAGTGCTGAAAAAATCGAGTTTTGCAACGAGTTCCATACAAAATTTTATGCAATGATTTTTTCATAATGCAACCCATTTGAGTTGCATAATGTTCATAATGCAACTCAAATGAGTTTTGAACATTATACAACTAAATGAGTTGCATAATGAGCCAGTTCAGAAAAATTGGCCATTATGATACCAAAATGAGTTACATAAAATTTAAATTATGATACTGAATTGCATAAAGGTTTTTTTCACAATTTCCGTCTATGAGTATTCCAGGGATTTCTCCTGATATTCGTAAACAGGTTTCATCTGAGATTTCTCCAGAAAGTCATTCTGGGATTCATCCAGACTATCCTTCTGAGATCCTTCTGAAATTTCTCCAGAACTAGGAAACCCCCAGGTGTTACTTTACGAGGACCTTCCATTGTTCTTTCTGAGATTCTCAAAGATTTTTTTTTCTGAGATTGCACCAGTAGTTCCTCCTGAGATTCTCCAAGAATTTTACCAGAGATTACTTCCAGAATTCCTCCAGGCAGTCTTTCTTCAATTGTTTTAGAAAATCATTCCGAGATTTCTTCAGGAACTCCTTCAAAAAAAAATCTACTTGCATTCCATGTGGGATTCGTTCAAAACTTCTCCCCGGAATCGAATATGCGATTTCTTCCTGAGGTCCTTCTGAGTTTCTTTAAAAATTTCTATAGACATTTTAGATCATCTAGTGAATCTTTCCGGAAATCCTTGAAAATTTGTTTCGGTGTTCTTCCAAGATCTTCTTCAGGAATTCCTCCTGGAACTCCTCTCAGGTTTCTACTTTTGGGATTGCATCAAGAATGCCTTCGGAAATTCCTACGGGAATCTCTTCCGAGGAACTCGTGCCGGGATTAATCTAAGAACCTTTTCCGAGATTCCTCCAGGAGCTTCTTCAAGGATTCTTGTCGAGCGTCTTTCGAGATTGTTCCGGGAACTTCTTTCGAGATATCTCTGCATTTTTTTTTTTTTCAGGAACTGCTTCCAGTATCCATTCATGAACTCCTTCCTCTGGGATTTCCTTCTGATATTCATTCAGAAACTGCTTCCTGATTTTTTCATGAACGCCATCCAGCAATCCTCCAGGAACCGTTTTCTGAATTCATCCAGGAGTTGCTTCTGGGTTTTCTGCATATCGTTCTGGGCTTCCAGAGGAATTTTTTTCCAGAATTATTCCTGGGAGGATTTTTTTTCCAGAATTTCATTACGGAATTCCTCCAGTTTTTGGAGCATTCTTTATGGAAATGTCAAAAAAGCTTCTGAAAACACTTCAAAATAAAAATATAAAGATAATCTCGAAAGGCAGTTCGGAAGGAATCACGGACCCAATTATGTATTGGAGAGTTCCCAAAACTCTTGGAGAAGTCATTAGAAGGGAACCTTTGAAGTCTTAGTGAGAATTTCAGAAGGAATCTTGGAAGAATCTACATTGTTGATACTTACCTTTCACCGCAACGCATCACCAATCTAGAAAACAAGCCTAACTTTACCAAACACCGTATCTAACAAAATCCACGAAAGGAGAAAACCGAAGGGAAAGTTCGTTGTTCCCATAGCAACTCATACATTGAACATTTCGGAAACATGAAAAATTCGGGTATTTTTTCACAAATCCTCCCCAAAGGCGAGTGCTACAAGTAGCCCTCAACGAAATTTAGCACCTCAGGTGAAAACCTCTATTTTGTTTACATATGTTACATACGGTGTTTGGTAAAGTAATATGCACGTCTTGTAAACCGTAGTGTTGACCTATTCTTCTCCCACTTGTCCCACTATCCAAGCGACAACCGCCAACTTTGGGTGGTTCCACTTCCATCTCCGAAACAGCACCGCAGCATGGCCGGCCAGGCCATGGGCAACAAGATTTGCGGAACCGGGCAACCCAACCCGGATGGCAATGGAAATCGCATTTATGCCATTGTAAGTGCAACCCGAAGGAGCTAGTGGAAACAAAATTTAAAAGTTTGCCCCAGTTCCGGAATTGCTCGGAGTGGGTTAGCATGTATGGCTGGCTTGGAAGAACAATTCTGCCATCTGCTCTAGCTTGGTGTGTGCGGGGTGGGGGGTCTCATTCTGGCACTCCGAAAATGGGTGACTCTTCCGGTCGTCGTCGTACGGCGCAGTACCAATGACATACGGCAGGTAAGCAAACGTATTTTGGGGTGAAATTAGGCAGCAGCAGCGGCATGATTGGCGCCACCTGGATGGATTTGTTTGTTTGTGGTGATAGGATTTTCCGGACCGAAGAAGGTTTGCGTGTAATGAAAGGATATACGAAGGCACCAATTTTCTTACTCTGGTTGTTACCTGATGAGTAGCTGTTCGTTCTGAATAGAGAGCATATCTCTTCTGAACTGGTTCGGATACAGCAACGTTTGCAAAAATGGTCCTTGGCAAAGATTGTTCTCAGTTTGTGGCTGTGGAGGAACTCATAGAACATCAACCTGAGAAGCAGGCTCAGTTCCAGTGTGTGTACAAAAAGAGTGATAACGGAAAGTCACAATCTCGAAACAAATGCGAATTTTTGCTTATTATATGCATATGTTGCTTGTGATATAATTATAACAACCCTCGCCCAGTATGAGCACAGGTATTCGACACGACCATATTGAGGGTGATGGGTTCAATTCCCGGTCTGTCCAGGAACTTTCCATAGAGGAAAATTTTTATTGACTTTCTGGGAAATACACTATTTTCGTACCTGTCACCTGCAAAATGATCATTGCCAGAGAAAGCTCTCAGTTAATAACTGTGGAAATGATCGTAGAGCACAATGCTGATTAGCAAGCTTTGTCCCATTTAGGACGTTAGGTCAAGAAGAATAAGAAGAAATAAGCCCCCTTACTTGGGTACAGGTTTGACCAAAACCTAAATCAAAGTATATCATAATGCAACATTTGCCAGAGAGGTTACAATGCTATCAATTACCTACAGGAGACAACACAAATTCAACATTCATCTAGATTCTAGAAAAAAGAATTAGAATAAAATACTGTGTTTGTTTGCTCAGACCCCAGAGATACCGACTAACACAATTAGTAAGCAAACGCATTCCTCTTCTTTATTACTGCAGATAACTTTTGCCAAGCCCAAGCTTCCATGAGCATTCCACTCTCCGTCCGACAAACCGTCCTTTTTCATGGCACTGTTACCTGGGCAAACAATTCCTCGTACTACCTTGCTCGCACATAGTAACTATATATCGGGAATGAAAAATTCCGATGCTTGCTCCCCGGTAGCAACAATCAGCCAGTATGCACAACTTACAATGCACGGTAGCTGCGCCACGTTCCTTGAATTACGTCGGATTGCAAATAAGTGCAAAATCAAGGCCATCGCCAACTGGTGCGGTGGTGGGTACCCGGTGGCAGCCCAGCTTGAACCCATTTACCTATAAGCGTGATGCAATCACCTATCCTTGAACTTGTTGTCGGAAGAGATGACTGAGATTGTTGTATATCCTCGACTAGGAGCAGGGACGGGGGAGGACTTTCCCGCAAAGCTGGTTCAAGCCGTCGCTCTGCAACAACTGTTGCGAGGTGAAGACCCCCTGCCGATACTAGTTTTCATAATGGTGTGACTAATTCAATGTTTATAATTTAAATTGGAATTTTGAAGAAAAAAATTAGATTGATACATTGAATGGAAATATATCCTGGGAAAACCACCAATGGAAAAAAATACAGTAGACATTTACTTCGTCCTATACGCTTATTTCCGTCGTATCGGATGGAAAATAGCCAAATAGTAAAGATATTTCAACTTACCTTTGCCAATAAATTATTGGAAGGAAGCAAAAAGATGTAGACTATCAATAACCAGTCACCGGAAATCAAATGATAACGAAAAATGTCTCGTTTCAATTTCACTCCACTTATGACTTCACGTATGACGAAGGCAACCGAAGCAAAGCAGCAGCTTGCCGAATTGTTTATCTTACTTACTTTACCAGTCAGACTAAGTCTTGAGTGGCTTCTGCTGTACATAGGAGTCGTCGTCAGTCTGCCCGGTCCATGGCTGTGTCTCCAGTTCCGCACTTTGCGAAGGGTCCACAGATCATCATCCACTTGATGTACTACCTAGCTCGCTGCGCACCACGTCTTCTTGGACTGGTTCGGATTGTTTCTGTTTCACTTCGCCAGATTCACTCATTGAAATGACCTTCAATACACACCCCACAAAAGCTCTGTGGAAAATCATAGTCGGATTTCATGCTGCAAAATGATCCAAAAGCTACTCAATTATTTTTTTTATTACCTAACGGGTTTGGGCCGAAGGGTCTCATATTTTCATGAAGTTTTTTTTCCACGAGCAGGGCTCATGAATACCTGAACAATAAAATTGAGAAAAAATCAGGGTCGCCTATTTTCCCGGAAAACTGAGGTGGATTTTTTTTTGTTTTCCCTTGACACTACTTACTTTGAAAATTCATAACTCAAGAACGAAGCATCGTAGAAACAAAGTTTTTTTTAGAAAATGAAAGCAAATTTTGTGAAAATTACCATATAATATAGGCTTACATGGTCATTTTCACAAAATTGGCCATAACTCAGTAACGAAAATAAAGTACATTCCAAAAATTTCAGCGATCAAAGCTTATAAAAATACCTTCTCAAAAACATTTTTTTTGATAATTTTCCGCGAGTTCGGGCATAGTTTTTGCGGCTTTTCTTTATACATTTTTTCAACGGTGGAAAATTTTGTGGAAAACTTTTCCACTTCATATTTTTTTAATTTCTAAGAAAATATGCTTTCGTTTTCATAAAAAAAAAACTTTGTTTCTACGATGCTTCGTTCTTTAGTTATTATTTTTCAAAGAAAAGGCTTTTATGGCACATTTGGACGTTTTTCAACAAAGTTGCCCATAACTCGAAAATAAAAAAAAGTGCATTCCAAAAATTTCAGCGATTAAAGCTTATAAAATAATTTTTTTAAAAATATTTTTTCGAAAATTTTCCACGAGCTCGGGCATACTTTTTCCGGCTTTTGTTTATTTGTTTATTTATTTGCTTATTTATATGTTTCATGAAAATCTGAGACCCTTTGCCCCAATTTTTACGATAATGAAAAAATGCCCTATTGACACTAAACTGGCCATGAGGTGAAGGACGAGGTGCGATCATTATTCGTCGTTGTTTTGTATAAGAATTAGATAAAAAAAATCTACCATGAAAAAATCTTGACAAATTGGAAATAAGTATTTTTATAGCTCCCACGATTTCCTGACGCGCTGGATGTTGTAAATCATCTACCGAAACATGACATTTTTTCCAAATCCAATTTTTGCAAAGGACGTAGGAAGAAAGAAAAGTTTCATCTTTCTTAGGTGATCGACTGTATGTTGGATGTCTTCAGTTATGTTGCTGGCTTTTCAGTCTTCTGGGAGAACCAAACAACTATATGTTTTCTTGATCCGACGTTTCGGTCCTTATTGGACCTTTTTCAAGGATTCGAAAGTCTAGTTGTTTTTTCGTTATGTTTGTTTGAACAGTTAACCGTCATTTATGTTTAGTTTTCTAGGAGTGTTTTAACTTTAGGAAAACTAGTTTAAAATATCTAATATCAGAATCCGTCCCACTGTGTGTTGCACTGGCGCAATTTTTCAAAATGACTGAGTTTCATCTTAAAAATATATTTCGTAATCTATTTGTTGCACTAAAATGAAGTCGTTGTTTCAGGATATTTTAAGGACTAACTAAAAAAACACATAGAGAATATTCATCGTTTATCCTTCAATAGTTATCATGCTATATGGTATTTTTTCAAAAATCTAACCCTTAGATTTTTTTATTATTTTTTGTAGAAAACTGACTTAAAGCCAGTATCCGCAATAATCGGGACACAGAAGTACGGCTGTAGCTCTGTAATGAATCGGTAAAATTGGTCAAAAAATTGAATGAGAACTCTTTAGTTTATGTTATCATTTTTGCCGAATTTCATAAAAATCGATGAATTACTTTTTACTGTGGATGAAAATCAAACAGACGAGGTTTTAAGCATTTTGTACAATCATGACCAATTTTCATTCGCATATTAGATGGTTCTTTTACGCTACAGTTCAAAGTTCTGTGATGATAATTATGAAATTCCGTTAGCAGTTGTAAAACTTATAGAGACACTTTTTTGAAAAATTTCATCAACTATGATCGATTGGTTTGAAAGCTAGCGGTGTTGATAGGGGTGAGTGTTAGTGAAAATCTTTCGTGTTTTTCAGGTGCGATGTTTGCCTACTCCTAACTTTTTAATTTCTCTGCCAATTTTCATGAAATTTCCACAGAAGGTAGTTTATTATGTGTATATTATGCCTACACAATTTGATGATTATTGGTATAGTACTTTAAATAGTACAATTGAAACAATAAAGTGTGCTGACTAATTGCCGTCTGAGGGGCTAAAATCACGTTCAGTCCCAATACATGTTTCGACTATAAAATTGTTAATAGTGCATCGATTTTTTTGAAATTTTGCCTATGCAATAAATGTAGATTGGGAGGTTTGTGTTCAAAATTTCAGCCATTTCCATGGCCAAATTCAAAAGTTACAGCGCTGACAAGCAAAATTAGGGGCTGTACAAAATTCAACAGCGCACATTCTACTCTTTCATCGCTACAACAAAAAGTACTACACTGATTCACATGAAATTTTGTGGGTGAAATGAACACATCTTAAGATGTTATTAGGCCAAGTTTGAGCAATTTTAATGTATCTATTACATATTTACAGCTGTATTTCTGTGTCCCGATTTTTGCGGATACAGGCTTTACCACCTAAAAGTTTACCAAAGAGCCTAGGGTAGTCTAGATACTTCTAAATTTTTTCTCAAATTTATATGTTTTTATCAATTCACAAAATAAGCAGAAGATGTTTTCTTTTATGTATTTTTCTTGGATTTTATGGTAAATTAAATTCTGAATACATATACATTTTTTTCCTAACATTTTACGGGTGAACCGTTCCCAAGTTGCAACAAATTAAAAAAAAAACACTTGAAACACTACCGTTGGAAATGGGAAGGGGGGGGGGGGGGGTGGTTTAACAACTAACCACCTAACCCCCCCCCCCCCCGCAATCTAGTGCACGGGCTTGTGTGTTGCCAAATGGATAACAAATCTTCCAATCTCTTTGCTCTTAGCATTCAAAGAGCAGTTGAAAAGCATTCTGATTGCTCCTAAGTGAAAACATCACAAGCAGTTGAAATGCTCGTTAACAGCCAAAAGCTTTAAGCATCACAGCTTATGCTAATTCAACGCAGTAATGCATTCAAACTGCAGCAAGCAGATCAAATGCATAATACGGGCTACTGCACAGCTTATTCAATATTCATATGCTTAGTTGTTACCTGGATGAATAAAGTGACTTTGTCAACTGAAAAACAGTTTTTTTTGTTATTATATTTTTTTTAAATATTGTTATATAACGGTTATAGTAAGAAGAGCAATGCTTGTTTTCTTCCATATATTTCTCCAAGATTCAAAATAAAATTTTTGATAAAATTTCTAATCCTGTTAACACTTTTTGAAGAACTTGCTTCCGGTTAAAAGACTTTTTATTCCTGATACTCCATAGGAATTCCTCTTGTAATTTATCAATGAATTTTACTGGGAAATTGTACAATAATTCTACGGCCTTTTTTCAAAACTTCCTCCGTTAGCTCCTTCACACATTTTTTGAAAAACTCTGGAAATTCTCTTAGCAATTTCTTTGGAATTGCCATTTAGCAATTAAGAGTTTCTCCGAGAATTTCTTTTAAAATTCCCTCGAATTTTCCCTAGGATTTTTTTCTGGCAAATTATTTAGAAATCCTGCCGAAGTTTTTTCAGGAATTCCTTCGACAGAACCTTAAAGATGTTTTTTAAGATATTCCGTGTTCAGGAATTCCGCTTTGTACTTATTCAAGAAACTCCCTAGCCTGCTAATCGGAGCTGCCTCCGATATTTTATTTACGAATTTCTTCGAGAATTTTTGTAAGAATTTCTAAAGAAGTTACGTTAGGAATTCTTTCGGTAAGTTTTTAAGGAAGTATTCAGGAAAATATTCAAAAATTCCTGCGAATATTTCTTTAAGAACTCCTCCGACAATTACATTGTGAAATTCTTCTAGCAATTGTTTGAGAAAAATTTCCGGCTATTAAATTTTGTTCTTTAAAAAATCTCCGACAATTCCAGCAACTCTTTTAGATTTGTTGAAGCAAATTACTTCAGAAATTCATCTAAATACTAGTAGTGAAGTCTCTGATAAAGTATTTTAAAATTTCTCCCGAAATTCATTATCGATTGATTTGGATTTTTTTTTCTTTTTTTATGAATACCTCCTGCAATTTCTTCAGAAGTTCTTTCCAAAACTTTATAATTTTCTCTGCTATTTTTTTTAGGTATTATCCCGGATTTTTTTTCATACAAATCTCTAGCAAATCCCTCCGACATTTTTTTTTAGAAATTAAGGAGTTGAGGATACATCCTGGCAATTTATGTTGATGTTCCTCTGATAGCTCTTTTAGAAATACATATCTTTGGAAATTCTTAAGAATTTCTCCGGGAATTTTATCCAGGAATTCTTCAGAATTCATTAGGCACTGCATTCGGCAATACTTTCAGGCGTCCTCCTGTAATTTATTCAGGAATTGGTGAAGGAATTCTCCTCAATTCGTTAAAGAATTCTCCAAGTAATTTCTTTAACATTTTTTCGGAAATGCTTTTGGTAAATTTGCAGGCAAGTTACAAGCGAAGCCTTCATACATATTTGTTTTTTAAGAATCAAGGAATGTGGTAATTTTTTATGGAAATTATGGACTCATTACTTCAAACATTTGTGCGAGAATATCTAGGAAGGTAAGTTTTTACACTGTGTGAGGACACCGTGTTTTTAATTGAGAAATTGAGAGATAAATTTGTAAAAATGCATTTATTTGAATTAACAGGATTCGAACCCACGGCTTCGTATCACTCTTCCGTCAAATTGACCAACAAAATTACATACCTAACATGTTACGACTTCCCCAAATTAAAAATCAAACTGATTTTGAAGCATGTAAATTCTTATAAGCAATCCTAAGATATTGTCGGAGATGCTCCTTAAGGTTTTCCACAGTAATTGCCAATGGTAATTCCGGATTAAAGAAACCATCGGAGACACTCCTCAAGGAATTTCCGAAGAAATTATCTAACAAACTTCCGAGGAATTTTCCGGAGGAATTTGCTTAATAAGAAAACGGAACAAATGATACATAAATTATCAGAAGATTGCTGAAGAAATACCCAGAGAAATTCTTGAAAAAAAAAAATACCAGAGGAGGTAAATTGCGGAAGCATACGTTAAAAGCATCTCTGGTATTTTTTTCTAAGAAATTCTCGAAAGAATCACAGGAAGAAACCCGGAAGCAATTCTTGGTGAAATTCCTTCAGAAAATTTTCCATGAAGTATTCCAGCATTGTTTATGAAATAATCCCCGAAATTTGTTCGTAAATTCTACAAAACATGTTTAGAATATTCCTTCGAATTTCTTAGAATATTATTGTTGGATTCCTTGGTCAGTTAAATAAGAAAATGCTCCGGCATTTGTTATGGATCACATTCCTTAAGCGCGATAAAAAAAAACAATTTCTTTTATTGCATATTCTAAATGTATGTTAACTGGACAATCATCTTCTTCTTTATGGCTCGACGTCCCCACTGGGACTTGGTCTGTCTCGCTTCAACTAAGTGTTCTTTGAACACTTCTTCAGTTATTAATTGAAGGGCTTTATTTGCCTGCCATTGCATAAATTTGCATATTGTGATCCAAGTACAATAATACACTATGCCCAGGAGTCGAGGAAATTCTCCCGACCGGAACGGGAATCGAACCCGCCATCTCCGGATTGGCGATCCATAGCCTTAACCACTAGGCTAACTGGAGAACCCTGGACTGGACTAAACATATCCTAAAAAAAAAAAAAAATAGAGCCCAAAAATGAAATTTACGACCAATTGTAGCGCACTTACTCCGTGGAGACAAACTGTGTTTTTGAAGCAGGCACTATCAGTTCAAATGTGCGTAGCTGGTTGTGCATAGAAATTCCTGAAGGAATTCCAGAGAAATTCCTGGAGGAACTTCAAGAGGGATTGCTGACGGTTCAGAGGAATTGTTGAGAAAATAATTTTACAGAAATTTTTCAAGGAACCTCAATTCCTCTTGAGGTTGAAAAAACTTTCACATAAAGTACTTAAGAAATTCCTGAAGGAACTTCCAGAGGAATCCCTCGAGGAACTTCAAGAAGAATTCTTGAAGAAGCTTTAGACGATTTCTAAGGATTCCGCCAAATAAGTGTGGATTTAGCGTAAGTTGAAATACACAAAAATAAAAATAAAAAAATCCACCAAAAATTTTCTTAATGGATCTTCAATAATGTTTTAAAACATTTATAAATTTTTTTTTCGGGTAATGCTTTATTTTATCTAAAAAAATACTTCAGAAATTCTACTACGAATTCCTACAGAGAATTCACAACGATTTTTGGAAAATCTCGCATGGATTGCTTAAATAATTCCTTCACGTGTTTATGAACAAATTCCTTAATAAATTTCTTAGGAAAACTCTACACAGATTCCTTCACTTATTCGCCACGAAGACTTTAGAAAAAAAAAAATTTCCTCAAATTCCTTCGGTAATTTATCCATAGATTTCTTAAAATTTCTCGAATCATTCATCTCTCCTAAGAATTCCTACAAGAATTCTTTCAAAATATCTTCCAATAATTCATTCTGAGAATTTCTTCAGAAAGTCTTCCAGCGATTCTTCCGGAAATTTCTCAAATAGTTATTACAAAAACCTTCAATGGATTTTGTTAAGTAATCCCATCACGAATTTCTTGAAAAACTCCTCCAGTGATTTTTTTTTAGAAATTTCTTCAAAAATTTCCACAAATATTTATTCAGAAAATTCTCAAAGCATTCTTTTATAAAATCCTTCAAATATTTTTTCAGGAATTTCAACCCTACAGGAAATATTCCTAAAATTTCTTCAGTATTTCTTTTAATCCTTTTTTCCAAGGATTCAGGCAGGAATTCCCACAGAAACTGCTTCGAATGCCTTTATAATTTCCACAAGGTACTCCTCTTTGTTTACACATTTTTGCCTTTCTCGTACACTAAGTGTACTGGAAAGGCTATATGTTCACTCCAAAAATGACTTTTTGATAGAAGGTCCGGACGGACGAGTCACATATACCAATCAACTCAGTTCGACGAATTGAGGTGATGTCTGTGTGTGTGTATGTGTGTATGTGTGTATGTGTGTGTGTGTGTGCGTGTGTGTGTATGTGTGTATGTGTGTGTACAAAAAACTCACATCACTTTTTGGTAGTAAACCTCAACCGATTTTAATGACCGATGGTTCATTCGACGCGGCATATAGTCCTATTGTTTCCTATTGAAAATGGTTCGGATCGGTCCAGCCGTTCCGGAGTTCTGGCCATTTAGGTGTTCCGGACCGGTACCCTTGGGAGGGGCCAGCCATGAAAATGCAACAAACCCATGGATGCGACACATCAAACAGCGGCATTTCCGATAACCTGATGAACGGTTAGCAGGAAACCAGTATCAGACCATATCTGAATCGGTAGTATTCCGGAACCGGTTCCGGGGGGTCCCGACGGAAGTGGACAAATATAAAAGAGAACCAAAACCATGCATGCGACACATCAAACAGTGGCATTTCCGATAACCCGATGAACGGTTAGCAGGAAAACAGTATCAGACCATATCTGAACCGGTAATGTTCCGGAACCGGTTCTGGGGGGTCCCGACGGAAGTGGCCAAATATAAAAGCGAACCAAACCTATGCATGCGACACATCAAACAGCGGCATTTCCGATAACCTGATGAGCGGTTGGCCGGAAAACAGTATCAGACCATATCTGAACCGGTAGTGTTCTGGAACCGGTTCCGGGGAGTCCCAACGGAAGTGGCCAAATATAAAAGAGAACCAAACCTATGCATGCGACACATCAAACAGCGGCATTTCCGATAACCTGATGAACGATTAGCAGGAAAACAGTATCAGACCATATCTGAACCGGTGGTGTTCCGGAACCGGTTCCGGGGGTCCCGACGGAAGTGACCAAATATAAAAGAGAACCAAACCCATGCATGCGACACATCAAACAGCGGCATTTCCGATAACCTGATGAACGATTAGCAGGAAAACAGTATCAGACCATATCTGAACCGGTAATGTCCCGGAACCGGTTCCGTGGGGTCCCAACGGAAGTGGCCAAATATAAAGGAGAATCAAACCCATGCATGCATAACCTGATGAACAGTTAGCAAGAAAACAGTATCAGACCATATATGAACAGGTAGTGTTCCGGAACCGGTTCCGGGGGTCCCGACGGAAGTGGCCAAATATAAAAGAGAACCAAACCCATGCATGCGACACATTAAACAGCGGCATTTCCGATAAACTGATGAACGGTTAGCAGGAAAACAGTATCAGACCATATCTGAACCGGTAATGTCCCGGAACCGGTTCCGTGGGGTCCCAACGGAAGTGGCCAAATATAAAGGATAACCAAACCCATGCATGCATAACCTGATGAACAGTTAGCAGGAAAACAGTATCAGACCATATCTGAACCGGTAATGTCCCGGAACCGGTTCCGTGGGGTCCCAACGGAAGTGGCCAAATATAAAGGAGAACCAAACCCATGCATGCATAACCTGATGAACAGTTAGCAAGAAAACAGTATCAGACCATATATGAACAGGTAGTGTTCCGGAACCGGTTCCGGGGGTCCCGACGGAAGTGGCCAAATATAAAAGAGAACCAAACCCTAGACCAAACCTATGCATGCGACACGTTAAATCACGGCTTTTCCAATACCCTGATGGCCAGTTATTAAGGAAGTAGGCTCAGACCACATTGGAGATTAACAGTTGTATTGCGGAACCAGTTCCGGGTGTCTCGTCGGAAATCGCCTTATATAAAAGTGAAACAAACCCATGCATACGACACATCAGAGCGCGGCTTTTTTGATAACCTAATGAAAGGTTAACAAGAAACTAGTCTCTGACCATATCTGAACCAGTAGTGTTCCGGAACCGGTTCCGGATGTCCCACCGGAAGTGTCCAAATATAATAGTGAACCAAACCCATGCATGCGACACATCAAACAGCGGCTTTTTCGGTAACCTGTTGAACGGTTAGCAAAAAAAAAATAGTCGCAGACCAAATTTGGGACAACAGGTCCTGTCCGGGAACCGAATTCGGGTGTCTCGTCATAAGTGGTAAAATATAAAAGTAAGCCGAACCTATGCATGCGACACACCAAATCGCGGCTTTTTGAATAACTTAATTGACAGTTTGTCAGCAAAAAGTCTCAGACGCACCTTTGGGAGAACCGGTAATGTTGAAGAACAGGTAACGAGTGCCCCGCCGGAAATGGTAAAATATAAAAGTAAACCAAAATCATACATGAGGCCATCCATTAAGTACGTCACGATCCTAGGGGGAGAGGGGATTGTAAAAGTGTGACAAGCTATTTTAACCCTCGAGCAGTCGCGTCTTCAGCCACCCTCAGCGACACTACGCACACGCTTTGTACTACAAGTGAGCTTTTTTCATGGTGCGTGTACTCAGTACACGATGATCCCGCGTTATGTATAGGAAAAACCCGTACGAAGAGGGGAGGGGGAGCTTCGAAAATTCCCAATTTCAGCGTGACGCACTTAATGGATGCTCCCATGGAACACATCAATTCGCGGCTTTTTAGGCAGCCTGATAAACAGTTGGCAAGAAAATAGCCATATCCATACAATATTTGGGACAACCAGTAGTGCCATGGAATCGGTTCCAGGTGTCTGCCGGAAATGGTAAAATTGAACCAAACCCAAGCATGCGGCACTTAAAATAGTGGAATTATGAAAGTGAACAAAACCAATGTTAGCAATACATCAAATGGTGGTTTTTTGATAGCCTGGTAAACGTTGGGTAAGATTAATAGTGAAGAAATAGTCAAAGTATTCATATATGTACAAGAGAATAAAATCGTAACCAAAGCATCAACACTGAATAAAGTTTTTTCCAATCTTCTTTTGCGTCTAAAAATACTGTGCACAATTTGGGTTCATAAGGAGGTCAAATTTTACATGAATCGTATTAAGCGTATAAGTGTTCTCAGGATCGGCTTATGTCGACGTAAAGATCATGAGTTATTCGACGAGAAAGGCGCTATCACCACTAGGTGGATTAATCTGGGTTTTTTTTTCAAGGATTGCTTCAGAAATTCTTCTATGCATTCCTTCCAAAATCCCTCTAGGGATTCCTTTAAAAATTCTACTGGAGTATCCTTAAGAAATTTATCGAAGGTTTCCTTGCGAAAACCTACATGATTTTCTTATTAACCTTTCAGGACGCGCGCCATCAAGCAACCGAAACTGCACCACGCTCGCGCTGTATACGACGAGCGAGGCTTTTTGGTAGTGTTGTACTTTTTACAACAGCGCGCGTGCTGAAGGGTTAAATTTGTCTTTCTCCCGGGCAGAGGTCAAGTACTGACGATCAAATCGTGCTGTTGGTTTGATTGATATAAGAAGTAAAAGTTCTGAAAATAATAGCAAAGAAATGATCCTAGGACGTCTGACCAATAGCAAAATTTGCTATTTGAAGATTAACCGAATAGATCGCTGCTATTGATTAGCTCTCAAAAGAGCTTAATTTGTTATGATGATGTTGGTCGAGGAGTAAATTTTGGCTATTATTTCCAGTACTTTTACCTCTTATATCAATCAAAACAATATCACTTTTTGATCTCCATATCAAGATATGCTTTCATTGAACTTTTTTTTCTTCTGCTAGGGCTTTCATTCAAAAATTTCTTTTATGATTTTTCATTAAATTACTCCAAGCTTTCCTCTAAAAAACTCTCAATGGACATCTTCTGACATTTCTTCATGGATTTTTTTTTCCAAAAATCCCTTTCAGAATTCTTTCGAAAAATCTTTTAGGTATTCCTTTATAAATCACTAACAATAAATTGTTTATGGCATCCAATTTTGTCAGAAATTTCCAGGGTTGCATATAGGAATTGCTCCAAGAATTACTTTTGAAGTTGAGATTCCTCAAAAGATTCCAAGTATTTTGTTTTTATAAGACCATCCATTAGTACCTTCCAAAATTGCTTCATGGATTCTTCTGGGATTCTTTCAGAAAATCCTCAACTGATTCCTAATGATATTACTCTAAGAATTAATTCAATAAA
The DNA here is from genome assembly GCF_035046485.1 of Aedes albopictus. Taxonomy (NCBI): domain Eukaryota; kingdom Metazoa; phylum Arthropoda; class Insecta; order Diptera; family Culicidae; genus Aedes; species Aedes albopictus. The sequence goes on from NC_085137.1 coordinate 63,530,957, forward strand.
ACTTCAAGGTTTCTCTAGGAACTTTTTCCAGATATTTCTTTTAAAATAATTTCAGAAACTTTTCCAATGCTTCCCTAAGAAATCATCTCAAGGGTTTATTCAGATTTCTCTATTCAAAAACTTCCCCTGCGGTTTCATTATAAATTATTTCAGAAATTTAGGCAGGTATTTCTTCAAAAACTTCTCCAGAGATATGTTCCAGAGATATATTGGATGTTCCCGAAGGAATATCTCCAGGAATTTCCTCAATGATTCCTTCAGATATTTGATTATATTATTCCTTAGAGAGATTCCAATAGAGCTTACTGCAGAAATTCTCACAGAATTTTTTTCAGGAATTATTTATTTCAGGTATTCGTTTCTAGTTTTCTACAGAAAATTTCAGAAATTTCTTTAAAAAATTTCTGAAAATATTTACAAAAGTCTCTCGATTAGTTTCTTTAGATATTTCTCCAGAAATTACTTCAGAAAAATATTCAGTAATTTCAATGGGAGATTTCTCCAGGAACTCAAGACATTTTTTGGGAGCACAGTGGCGAGCCTCAAAGGAGTTTCTTCCGAAAATACTCCTTGGGTTTCTTCAAATATTTTCTTCGGATTTTTTCAGAAGATTATTTTTAAAATTTCCTCCTGGGATTCCAAAAAATAACCTCTAGCAGTTAAGAAAGAAAATCTTTCAAAAACCATTTAGAAATTATTGGAATCATTTGTAAGAAACATCTCCAGAATATCCTTCAGTATTTCATGTTTTTTTTTTTTTCAGGAATCCTAGAAGCAATCACTTACTTACTTGCGTTAAATTTTTGAAAAATAAAACAGCAATAGCTTAAAAATTGTAATATAACAAATCCAGAAAATTTAGCATTTTTCTCGCGATGAGAGTCAACAAGGACTAACTTCAACAAAAATATTTGTAATTTAGCGCTGAAAAATGCTGTTACAGATGTAGTATTAAGAAGTACTCATATATTGTTTTGAGCAGTATGTAACATCTTTCAGCAGAGAATTTATAGTCCACAAAGCACAAAAAGTACAATGCGAACAGACCTATCCACCTTCTTTCAAGTTGATCAAATCATTTTAAAACACAGTATGCACACGCACAGCCTAACAAGTTTCTTCCCTGACAAGCTTTCTCCAGAAGTGGTAAAAATTCCTAACAATTCAGTTGGAGATATTTGCTTTTCAATTCCATCTGTGTGGAGGAATTCATGCACCACTGCTGCTTAGCTCAAATACCACTGCTGCTGGACATTGACCGCAGAGCCCCGAGCTGTGGGAGTGCCTAATGGCGAAAACTTTGGTTCCTAAATGAGCCATCTCCGAACAACTGTTCTGTTCCTAATCGGCCCAAGACCCAGCCTTCAACCCAACTGGGGGGAAAATCATTAATCTCGTCCTGGGTCCAGCACCCAGCTACCAGCTAAACTACCAGGTGACGTCTACCGTCACATCATACCCCCCACATCACCAGTTCTTGAACTACTGGTGCCAACTCAGACGGAATAAAACCTAGGGAGAGAGGGAGAGCGGGAAAAGTTGAAAACAAGCTTGGAATACTTTTTGAAACAAGATCAACCGGTGACCTAGCTAAACAGCCTGTGGTAACATTTTCTGCATCAAATTACTAAGTAGTGAGCAGCCGGTGTGGTCCAACTATTTTCTTTGGTCGAGCCGTTTGTTTTTTGTTCACTGCAATTGTATTAGTTTAGTGTTCAACTATCGCAGAAGGAAAGTCAGTCAGTGCCAGCCGCCGACCGACGACGACAGGTGTAAGGCCGAGAGGTATGTAAGCTATATGAATGAGGCTTGTATCTACTATACTTGGAGCAGAAACAAGGAAATTCTCGAACCGACATGTGCTGTCGTTCAGGTGGGTTTCAGTGACCTAGAGACACTGGGCAGTGCGGCACAAGCGTTGGAAAACACACACACGGACCCGGAGAATGTGGTACAATTGCAGACATGAATATAATATGGGAGTTGCAAAACGAGGTGGTTGCTGCTTCCGACCATTTGCAACCATTAGGATTACAATCGTTGATTGTACAGTTGCTGCTTTGGTAAGCTCGAAAGGATATTACACAGTTTATGGTAAAAGTCGATGTGAAAATTTGTTTTTGTCCTTTCCAGGCTTCTAACATTTCCGTCTCTTCCAACAATTTCCATTAATTCTTTAATTCATAGTTTGAGTATTGTTCATGTAAATAATGTTTAGCGAAATATTTCAACAATCACGCAGTAAGTATATGGCAGACAATTAAACGTTCCATAATAAACTCAAAATTTCCCATAAATAATTCCAGAAGTCCCAGTGAAGAAACAGGGGTAAAAGCAGTAATAAATAACAAAAGTTCCATAAACAAATAGAAAAATGCATAAATAAATCAAAACTTTCCATAAATAATTGATTTTTGAGCAATTAAAAACGTCAAAAATGCAATGAATAAATCAACTGTTGCAATAAAAAAAGCCAATTTTCCCACCAAATAACTTCGAATTTTCCATAAATAAATCCGATTTTTCCATAATAAATTAGACAATTTACAATAAAAAAATATCGAAAAAGCAATAAAAAATTAAAAAAATGCAATAAAAAATGACGAAATTACCCATGAAAAACAAATGCAGGAAAGTATGAGACAGTGGAATGCTGAATCGCACTTATATGACTGAAACAACTGAAAAGTTTGCGTAACTATGATTGCAATTTACCGAGCAATTGCTTGCTGTCCGAACTCGCTATCGCTCGTCGGACCTAAAAAAGGGATAACATCTATGTTTGCATTATACCGGGCAAATTCTTGGATCTGTGGTTTGCCTAGAACCGAAACGATGCAGTTGCGGTGCATCGGATATCGGAAACTTCGGCGGCCTTCTGCCGCCTCAGTTCCTCAATCCTCTATGCGGCTTCGCCGCATAGTCTATGTATTTTTTTGGCTTAAAATGCATTTACGTTTATTGCTCGTTTTTTGACATTTATTGATAATTTGGTTTTCCGTTTATTGCACTTTTTGAATTATTTATTGCTTTTTAGATATTTTTTATAGTGATTTTTCTAATTTATTATGGAAAAATCGGATTTATTTATGGAAAATTCGAAGTTTTTTGGTGGGAAAATTGGCTTTTTTTATTGCAACAGTTGAATTATTCATTGCATTTTTGACGTTTTTAATTGCTCAAAAATCAATTATTTATGGAAACTTTTGATTTATTTATGCATTTTTCTATTTGTTTATGGAACTTTTGTTATTTATTACTGCTTACACCCCTGCTTCTTCACTGGGACTTTAGGAATTATTTATGACGAATGATCACTTTCTTATGAGTCGTTTATATTTTAGCCGTAAGTATATGTACAGAACCGTACAAAACTAACTGCATTAGAGATTGCGCCGGATGCATAACTTACCCAGGGATTCACTTCCGCTTTATCTTCGTTTGTAGCAATTTGCAAATGTTGCTTCCTCGCTCTCCGTTCAATCACGATAAACCACTAACCTCACCCATTAGCGCACAAAAGCACCTGATCACGCAGCTCAGAGCCATCCACCGACCGGTTTAGCGCAAAACAAGCATCGTGAAAAAAATACACATAAATGGCAAAACTACCACTTTTGTTCAGAGTACCACTTCGCATCGTTCCAAGCAATATCATTGCTCGCGCAATCGTCATTAGCCCGCTTCGGACCCCCAAGACCCAGCCACCCACTGACTATGCATGTAATATCCATCGCATTATCAAACGCTGTGGACGCGGACTCTGTGCATCCAAGAGCTGTGGAAAAGTTTTCAATCCCAACCTCATCGGTCCTTACCGACGACGACGACGACGAGGATTGTGCCACGCTTACGGAAGAGAAGATTGTTCGCGCCGGTGCCAACACTCGACGACAAGGACGAAGAGTGCTCTAAATTTAATCCGATCGTTTGGCTGTATTGCCCTGCGGAAAAATTACCAATTTTAGACAACATTAACATCATTAGCGGCTGGCTGTTCCCTGCTGGCTACGCTGGTGCCAGGCTGCTACAGTAGAGCCGAGCTGGTGCGCTGGCGGCACCCAGGCAGCAGCGGGCCCATGCATGCCCCGCCCTCTTAATGGCTAACTCCGATTGAATCGTGGTGTGGTGAGAAGTGCGAGTTTAGACTTTAGGGAGGGTGGCACACGATCCGGACAATAGCTAGCGCTGCGTTAGATATTGAATGGTGCGTTATGGAGCACATCATGGGAATAGGGGTATGTGCTAATTTGCTAACGGAATGTGTGGATGACGTTCATCTTACCGTACCGGTCAGACCAAGGCCTGAGTGCCACCTAGCTCGCTGCGCACCACGTCTCGTTGTACCGCACGGATGACTCTCAAGAACCATTTAAGTCGGGTTGCTATCCAACATCCTGATGACGTGACCCGTCCACCGTAGCCTGATGCAGCTCGAGGTTCTTTCGCCTTCTCCAAGTCCCGTCTTCCATCTACTCTTCGCCACAGATGACATGCAACACCTTCCGTTCGAAAACTCCAAGGGCGCGTTGGTCCTCTGCACGTAGAATTCATGCTTCGTACCCATAGATGACTACCGGTCTAATCAGCGTTTTGTAGATAGTTAACATCGAGTGACGGCGAACTTTGTTCTGCAAAGTCCAAAGCAAGTTCGATTTCCTGCCACAATGCGTTTCTGAATTTCTCTGCTGGTATTGTTGTCGGCGGTCACCAGTGAGCCCAAGTACACGAATTCTTTAACCGCCCCAATTTCATCACCGTCGATATAAATTCGGGGTGTCGGGCACGATGATTCCTCCATGGAGCCCTTTGCCATCATGAACTCTGTCTTCGACACATTAATGACTAATCCGTTTCGCATGACTTCGCTCATTAGTCGGATGTACGTTTCCACCATCGTCTCAAATTTGCTAGCATGCTGCATATCATTATCATCAGCGAAAGCATGTGGCTGAACGGACTTCGTGAAAATCGTTCCACTCGTGTTTATCCCCGCTCTCCTACGTACACCCTCTAAAACAATGTTGAACAGCATGCACGAAAGACCACCACCTTGCCGTAAACCTCTGCAAGATTCGAAGGAACTCGAGAGTGTCCCTGATACTCGAGCAAAGCACATCACTCGATCGATTCACGCCATGATCAATCGTATCAGGTTATCCGGGAATCCGTATTTGTGTATAATCTGCCATAGCTGTTCTCGATCGATTGTATCATACGCCGATTTGCAATCAATAAATAAGTGATGTGTGGGCACGTTGTACTCGCGGAATTTTTGCAACACCTGATGGATGGCGAACATCTGGTTCGTTGTAGCGCGTTCACCCATGAACAGAGCCGTAGCGTGGTTCCATGGCGCCCTTGGCAAGCATCCAGATTGGCGCCCCACGACGGTTGGACATTGCTAATTTGCAAAAGTTTGTAGATAATTCCAGAAGAAATTCCTGAAGAAATTTCTACATGTTTTTTTTTATTGATTCTCTAGAAGAGTTTCTAGGTTTCTACTTTAAATTCTGATTGAAGTTATGCAGGAATCTCTTGAGGAATTCCTTCAGAAATATCCTGTGCATATGAAAATCCAGAAGACATGTCAGCAAGAATTTGTAATGTGGAGTTCACGGAGTAATTCTTGCAGGAATTCCTGAAGTAATTCGTGAAATGCCCGAAGGCATGCTTGTGATGATTTGTGGAGAACTACTGAAAAAAAATCTGAAAGCTAAACATGGTCGAATTTTTTGAAGGAATCCCCGCATTCCTTAAATATCTAGAAGGTTTAATGAAAAAAATACTGGAGAAATTTCTGAAAGAATCCATCCCTGCAGAATTTTATAAAGGTATACCAAATATATGATTTTCAGGAGGAACTTATGAGGAAATTCGTGAAACGAAAGGAAATTTATGAAGCAATCACTGGTGAACATGGAACAATTTCGGAAGAAATCAATGGAAGATTTTCTAAGCGATATGGAAGATTTTTTCTATAGGAATCTACAGAAGACTTTCTGAAAGAAGCTTTGGTCAAATTTCCAAAGGAAAATATAGATGATTTTCTAAAAAATTATCTGAAGACTAATTTTTCTCAAAGATGCTTTTGCCGGAATCTCAACAGGAATATCTGAAGGAAACTCTTGAATTTTTAAAGAAATTCCTGGAAGATTGAACTGATTTTACCATTATAGTAACAAAATAATTGCAAAAGGAATGTTAAAATATTTACGTATTTAAATATGATGGAAAGTTATGTTATTTCTTTGATATTATGGTTGACAGTAAGATAGTAATATTTGTTATTATTATGTTATTATACTGTTAAATATTAACTCGCCAATTACAAGTTTTACAATGATAGCATGTTTTGTTATTTATGTGTCATTCTGAGCTATTCATAAAAAAAACTTAAGTATTGCAAATTTAGATATGATGACAAAATATGTTATTATTTAGTTATTGGTTTGTTATTCACCTCTACCCGGCTATTGATTTCGATTTGCTTATGAAAAAAAGTTGTTAAAAATAAATTAGCAGATAATTTTTCAGGTATTATTAAGATAAATCTTCAAAATTAACTAGAGAAATCTATTTTTTTTAGACATGGAAAAACGTAGAAACATATTATCAATCTCAGGTACTGAAAATAGAGAAACCTTGATAACATTCAAGACAACAATAACATCATTCTTTTTTTTTCTTCTTCTAGCCTTATGTCTTTTCGCATCCCCTCTGAGAGCCAATCTGGCCAACCGCACGCTTACAGAGATGTCCCTAAGAAATGCCTCTAAGAAATATTTCCCAAGAATTGCCTAAGAAAGTCTTTCATGGATTGTTAATACAATTTCGTCAGGGTTCCTTCAAACAATTTTCAAGGGAATCTTTTACTAAATCCACCACGGGTTTCTGCAGAAATTTCCTAAGGGATTCTTTCATAACTTTTCCAAGGATCATTTCAGAAATTTCACCAGCGATTTTTTTTTCTCCAGAAGTTCTTTGTGTTTGTACATTTGTTATTTCCCGAACTGCTTCAGATATTCCTGCTATATGTCCAGGTTTTTTTTTTCAAAAGATTTTTGTGTTTTTTCTTACAGTGATTCTAACGGGAATTCTTCCAAAAATTCCTGCAGTCATTTATATACATATTCATCAGAAATTCCTCAGTGTATTTCCATGTATTCTCTCAGAAATTCCGCCATGGTTTGTTTCAGCCATAGTCTACAATCCATAACAAATTGCAGGTGTCAACAGATCGGGGGGGGTTAGAGCAACTGACGTTAAATTGCAAGTGCCGGGGCTGGGATCGAACCCATGACCATCCACTTATGAAGTGAACGTGTAGCCACTATGCTGAAACTTATGCGGAAAATGTCCTGCTACTTCTTTTTTTTCTGGAGTTGTTGCCGAGATTCTTCCAGGGATTTCTCCAAAGCATCCTCTAGAGATGTTTTGCAGATTTTTGCAGATTATAGATTAAACCAAGAACTCCCAAGGGTTTTTACTCTTCAGAAATTGTAACTGCGATTCCTCCAGAAATTTCTACTGATATTCGTTCAGGGATTTCTGCTAGTGTTTCTCCTATGCCACGTCTCGGAAGTTTTCCTTGAGATTCCACCAGAAGCTCCTGTTTGGATTCCTCCAGAAATTCACGCTGGTAATCCTGCAGGACTTCTTACAAAAAATTCCACAAGAGCTCCTCTGAGGAAGCGTAAAGTTTTTTTTTTTTTTGTAGCAACTACTCCAATCCAAGATTTCCTGATGGAAATCCTTCAGAAATACCGCCGAAGAACTATTTAGGTATTTCTCCGGTAATGTCTCAAGATATTTCATCGGAAAAATCTATGGAAGTTTTCTGTCATTTCTCTTAAATAAAGACAAATCAATCAATCAATTCTGTGATTTCTTCACAAACTAGGAAATGCTCAGAGGATTATTCCAAAATTTCTGTATTTATTTTCCTACAGGGCTTCTTCTGTGGATTTCCAGAGGTTGTCATTTGGGATTCCTCCAGTTTTTATATGTGGTATATCAACAGAAATATCTCTACACATTGTTTAAGGAATTTTTCTTGTAATTACTTCCAGAGATCCTGCTGAGATGCTTCTGGAATTTCCTGTTAAGAATTTTCATGTTATGAAATTCTACCATAATTGTAAGCCATTTTTGCTTGAATTCCTCTAGGAATTGCCCTGCATATTTCCCGAGAACTTGTAACAGGAGCTCATGCGTGGATTTCTCCAAGAACTTTATCTGAAACCCTATCAGCAATTTCTTCGGAATTTTCAAAAAGAGTTCCTTCGAGAATTATTCCAGGACTTTTTTAGAATTCCTTTTAGGGCTACCCCTAAGGATTTCTTTGGAGATTGCAGTAAGGATTCGTTCAGAAATTATTTGTTCGAGGACTCCTCTTGCATTCTACAAAAATTAGGAGGATTAAGGAAATCTGTCAATATTGTGGAGCGAACCTATTGTGAAAGAACACGTGAAGTAAAGCGTGGGTCCCCCCGAGTTGAGCCAGCCTCATAATAAAATCTTCCAAATAAGAGACTTTTAAGGGATTTTAAGGAATTTCATCTTCTGAAATTCTTCCAGATATTTCTTTAGAAATTCCTCGAGAAATTTCTATAAGAATTCTTTTAAAAAATTCCAAGAGATTTGTTCATTCTTTCAAAAAATATATCAAGGAATCATTCGGTAACTTGAGTGAAAATTCCATTATCTATTTCTCCATAAGGTTCCCAAAGCTGAATTTAGAATATCTTGCAGAATTTTTCAATAAACTCCATTTTGAATTTAATCTGAAATCCTTAAGGATTTCCTTTCAAAATTCTTCTCTAGTTTCCTCCAGAATTTTCACGAAGAATTCGTTTAATTACGGATTCCTCGATTGGTTTCTTGAGAAAATTATCCATAGATTACTCCTTAAAAAAACCTCCATGCAATTCAGAGAAAATTTTGTCAGGGATTCCTTCTGAGATTTTTGTGAGAATTCCTTTAAGCACTAAACCAGCAGAGATTTTATTAGAAAATCCATAGAATCATTAATGAATTTCTCTGAAGTTCCGTAAACCGGGGTCAAATTGATCAGCGGGGTGAAATTGATCATTCGGGTACTACATTGTAATTCCATACTAGGAATTCTTAAGCGTCGTAATGATCTTAAACTTTTTACGTTATCTGGTTCGTAGATGTCTAGAGATGAGTGTAGAATTTTATTTTTTCAGAAAAAAGTTAGTTTTGCCTTATTTTGATAGGAATTTGCAATGTAATACGCATTTAGCTGAAATCATGGCTACTAAACAATCGATTGCTAATAGGACTTCCCGTAAATTCTCTGTTTTAACATTTTTGTGGTGCCTTGGTTGGAAAGTTATGTAGCTAATAAGAACATGAAATAGTTCATTTTATGTTGAAATAGTCATTTATTGTGATAGAAATCACTTATTTCAAATGAAATTGCCTACCTTTAGGCGTTTAAGAGGAAATTTCAAAATTTAATTTTGCATTTAAAGTAATAAATTCACTAGTTGTAAGATTGTAAACGCGTTATTCGGTTTTAGAAGGGCAAAATTAAGCGGACAAGGAAATTTTCCTTTCCAACCGATGCTTAATTGTATACTGATCAATTTCGCCCCAAAGTGGCATTTCCAATTTAATGATATTTGGAGTTATTTAACTTAAAGTTTAAATTTGTTGAACAAAATTCTGTCACGTGGTTCCATGGAGATCCACTGGGTACTGATTTTACAGAAATTATTTTGGCAATATTTGGAATTCCACTAATGTTATCCGCAAAAGTTGTTTTAAAGTGATCAATTTGACCCCGGATTACGGTTCCCTGAAGATTCATTAAAAAACTAAGAGCTTAGGGGACATCCATTCATGACGAAGACTTTTTTAAGATTTTTGGCACCCCCTCCCTCCGTAGCCTATTTTCTCCTAAAATGCTACGTCATTTCTGGACGACCCCTTAGCTCATCATAAAATTGAGAACTGAACTGATTGTTTTACAAAATCATCTATGCATTGTTACAGAAATTCTTGCATATTCCATGAAATTCCTCAGAAATCACTCCATGGATGATTTTTAACATTTCTCTTGCAGAAAATTCATCCAGATTTTTTTAAACAAAAGTTGGAATTCAGTGAGATTTTTTTTAGAAAATTCTACGATGTTTCCTTTGGATTTTCTTCAGGAATTCCATAAGATAACCCCCAAGGGATGCAGGAAATCTTCCGGGAATTCAGAGAAAAATTCCGGCAAAGTCTCCTTTAGAAATTCTTCCTAAGATTCCTTTCGATATTTCTCCAGGGATTTCTATAGAAGATCTTACCAAACTAGATCGAGGAAGAAACAAGCCATGATTAATATTATATTGTGTTGATGTTTTTTTTTTATCGACACGAATGCACCATAACGGTGTAAAGTGTCTTAAATAAATCAATCAATCAAAAAAAATTCAAATATTGCACTATAGATATCTTCGTAAATTACTCCAGGAAATCATTTTTAAAAGTTTTCAATGATTCCTACAAATATTGTTTCGGGGAATATTTAAGAAACTTTTACACGGTTTCGTTCAGATATACCCGAAAGATTTTCTTCAGAAACTCCACCATGAATTCATTTCAGATGTTTGCAATGGATTCCTTTAGAAACTACTCCTAGGATTACTTCACAAATTCATTTAGAATTCCTTCATACTTTTCTTTAGAAGTTTTATATATCTTCATTATTCAGATTTTCAGCCCCTAGATTGGTTAATCTCCGAATTCACAAGTTGGTTCGAAGATTTGTTCGTTAATTCCATCTGTCAGAGATTAAAAAAAAATCCGATGGTCGCTCTATTAATTTGTACAGGTATTTTTCACGAACTATTTCAGAAATTTTAGAGATTCCATTGGAAATATGCGCAGGAATGTCTGCGGGAACTACTTCTGGGGTTCATCTAGAAAATCCAAAAAGATCTCCAGAGATTCTTAAATTAATACTTTCAGTAATTCTAGCAGAAATTGCTCCACAGATTCCCGCAGAAATGTATACACACAAACTTTTTTTTTTTTATTTATCTGTATTAACGAGATTTTTAGCCCTAGGCTAGTTCATCTCGGGACCCACGCATTACTTCCCTTCCGAAGGAAGAATTCACATTTTTGTGAGTTTGTCGGGAGTGGGATTTGATCCCAGGTCCTCGGCGTGATAGTCAAGTGTTCTAACCATAACACCAGGTCCGCTCCGCCAGACAAACTTTCGAAGATAGTTGTTGTTTGTTTGTTTATTACCAGGGATTTTAACCTTTTATGGGTCATTCATCCCGTTTTCGAAGATAGTATTTCCTTAATAATTATTTCCCTAAAAATTCCTTCAGTATTTCTGCCAAGGATATTTGTCGGATGTGTCAATTTATTTATATGTTTCTACAGAAAAAAATGCTAAGAATTTCCACAGCGGTTCTATTGTAAGTTTCTAAAGAGGTTGTCCGCATTGCTGCAGGATTTTTAAAGAAACTTTCCGGGTACTCAATAGAAGCATTTACAAAGAAGTTTCACCTGCTGTTATTTCAGAAATTACTTCAGGAATTCCTCCTGAGATTCCTTTACAAATTTTCCAGGGATTCCTTCCAAAAAACCTTCAGGGATTTTACGGGAATAAGACTGGAGGTTTCATTCTGAAATGTCTTCATGGATTTTTCAGAAATATACGCAGGGGATCCTGGGGAATTTTCTCCAAGAGTTTTTTCCATGAATTTCTTAAGAAATTCTTTCAAGGATTCCTGCAGAAATTCCTATTGAGGTTCTTTTATAAATTGCTCCTGAGATTCCATCAGAAATATCTCTCCGACCTATTTAAAAATTCCTCCAGAGATTTTTTTTGAACTGTCCTTCCAGAAATTTTACGAATAATTACAGAAGAAATTTTCGTATTTCTAAAAGAATCCTCTAAGTATACTCTGGAGCATTTCCTGAAAGAATTCTGGAAGATACTTGCTGAGCTTCGTAGAAGAAATGCTAGAAAATAATAATACCAGTATACCAGTATTATGGTGTTGTTCATAGCACTGCTCGACAAAATTTTACAAAATTTAGTGTTATGGGAAGAGAAAAAAAATAACAGGGGTTTGGGACACTAGAAGTGTCATAGTGAAAGAATTTTTGAAAAATATTGGACCGGGCCTTCACAGTTTAAATCCGGAGTTTGTATGGAGAACTTGGGGTGTTCAATTGATATGTGCATTGGAACGTGTCGTGCATATTTTTAGGCGTTTTTGGTATTTGGGTTAGTTTCGTTATTGCCTAACGCCTAAATATATGCACAGCGCGTTCTAATGCACATATCAATTGAACACCCCAAGTTCTCCATACAAACTTCGGTTTTAAAATGTAAAGGCCCGGTCCAATATTTTTCAAAAAATCTTTCACTATGACACTTCTAGGGTCCCAAAGCCCTGTTATTTTTTTTCTCATCCCATAACAAAATTTAGTGTTGAACGGTGTAGTTTAAAACTTTCGAATATTAATTTGAATATAATACCAAAGCAATGACAATCTAAAATAACATGAAAAAATAAGACACACCCTTACCCTACACAACGAGCCAGCCTGTGCCCTTGTCGAGATGGTTAATTGTGTCTGCGAAGCCATTTGCTTAATTGAATATTCAATGACGATAGAAGATAACACAAATTGGAAAGTGTTTGAAGTGCGAACTGGGGGCCACACAAGAAACCATTCGCATGTTTTCCGATGAGGGGGGATTTCATTCGATCCGCATTCTTTTCCCATTTGTAAGGCATAACGACGACGGCGGCGGCGATGGCGGCGGTAGCCTGGCAGTGAGCGCTTGAGGTCAATCTAATTCACCAACGACCTAGTCGGTATTGATCCCAGAGGATTTCCGGAAAGTTATGACCACCCGTTGAGCTCCGTTCTCGCTGTTAGCTGTCAGCTGATGGACTAAGTCGCCGTGTCAACTTGGCAATCCGCCTGTCTTTGGGTTTAGACATTGATTCTCTTCTGCTCAACGACGACGGGACCATTCGGGCTGGGCAAACAATAATCATAACATAAAATTCTATCGACCTCCACCCGCCGTCGTCCGCGTCCATGTCCAAGTGGAGCGAAATGGCGAAAGTCACACACCAGGGACTCGAGCGCAGGAGTGAATAGCTACAAATTCTGATTGCCCGGAATGGCTTTGCTGGGATCGGGGTGAGAAAGGATACCCAACCCAAACAAACATTAGGAACGAGAAGCACGGCTTTCGAAGGAGTGCAAAAAGATAGACTCCGATCCGTTTCTTATGTGTTTTAAATAATTAAGCTGGCCATAAGCAAGGTTCGCTTCGGGGTCCACCACAGCAGTGATGGGAATTCACATCGGCACGTACGCAACCCCTCCGGCAGCATAGGAGGCTGGCTTAAAGCTAGGTTCATGGGTGGGTGTTTTTACACGCTGACATGTCAAATGAAATTAAACCGGATGGTGCTTCTTTTTGAATAGTGTCGTTCTTCCAAGGACGTGCTTGAATGGTCACGTCGAGATGGAAATTGCTGTTTTCGCCGGGGAGACCCTTGGCATATGAGATTTCGCCTAATTGGTTGAAACATTGTGTTTGTGAGATTTTAAATCGCTCAGCGTTTATAATAAACATCTGATGGAATATCTGTGGAAGTTTATGTCCCAGGTTTTAATCCCTTATGCTTCCTTGATACATTTTTGGCTATCGCAAAATGGTATACACGTTCATATGTCCGTTGCTTATGGGCCAGTCTGCCAAACTTTTTTCACCGAATAGTATTTAGTTTTTATATTCGGAACAATAAATTATTTACCACTTGGTTCTGGATATATTCCAGGGTGTCGTAGGCAGATATGATAGAGCATTTTTACCAAATTCTGCATCAGTTCTCTGAAAATGCATTTTGTTCTGCATTACTGTAGCTGCTGGGGCACATGAAACATGGAACGTTATAGTTTAGGGGAATAGTTGTGCTAAGAAATGCATGGCACCTCCTCCCTTTTGCTAGTAGCCGAAAATACGTGGCCTTTTTATTTTTTTAAATTCTACATGTTTTTGCTCAAATTTAATCGTTTTGCCAATCATCAATAGTTTTGACTGATCCTTGACAAGCAATGTACCAATACCCATCAAAGTATGTTGAAGTTTTCATCTCAGAGCTATTCTAAGGTCTCCAAAGCTCTCCGAAGTTTGTGTCACAAATCTAACATTCTAATCCAAATTTCATACTCAATGAATGATCACAGAACATAGTCTACAGTACTCAAAAAGCCATGGTACATGAACTGGGTGATGTTGGTCATCCAAACTACTCTGAATTCATTTCCTCAAGATCTACTGGTTCTACCACCTTTTGTATTCACTTTGTTCAAGATATTAAGTCACTTTGATATCCATTAGACCTCGCAATGCTACGAGCAACTCGATATTGTGGTAGTTGGACATTCCGTGAAAAACAAATGGCATCCAATACACTTTGAAGTTTGGGTTACGATATCTGCATACTCGATCAACGATCAACGATCAAATCTGACTATACATGTCAATGGTTGCTACTCCGTGATTGATCTGAGCTGGTACCAATTGCACTGAGATCCAAATGAATAAGGGTTGGGACACTCCACTTATTCTCAAAGTGCAATTCTAGCAGCCCATACATTTTGGATCAATAACGGCGCCGGCCACGTCCTTATAGTCAGTTGGGAAGGGAAAGGAATGTTAGAGTGTGCTGGTTGTTGCTACTAAAGACCGAGATCACCTCTGCATCCCCACAACCAGCATGGACTGGGGTATTTGTTAGACGGAAAGGATGGGAGATCTGGGAGTCACCGTTGGGTCGGTGATGCGATCCATGGATAGGGGGTTATTTATAGTGTTCGTAGGTGATAGATTGAGTGGTGAATGAGGTGAATAAGGACAAGCGGCACAGCACGCTTTGGTTGCAAAACTTGTAGGCGTTATATACACTGTGCTGTGAGTGGAAATTGGAAGGGAGGGAACGACTTTTTTCTATTCGTTTCTGGTTCTAGCGGGTATGAGTGATTTTAATTTGTTGTTATTGTTATGTAGAGAAGAGAGAGAGAGAGAGAGAGAGAGAGAGAGAGAGAGAGAGAGAGAGAGAGAGAGAGAGAGAGAGAGAGAGAGATGAGAGAGAGAGAGAGAGAGAGAGAGAGAGAGAGAGAGAGAGAGAGAGAGAGAGAGAGAGAGAGAGAGAGAGAGGAAGTGGATAGAAGATACAAGTAGGATGAAAGGGACGGGCCAGGGATGAACCCATGACCTTCTGCATACGAATCAGAAGCGGTAGCCACTAGACCACCAAGCCCGTCAACGATATCTGCATACTGTATCATAATTAAATTGTAAAAAAAAAAAAATCGTTGAATGTAGTCCATACTGCTGATGGAGCTTCACTGCACACCTATAATGCATTTGGTACATTCATGGGATATTCAAGGCTTTCCAAACCATTCTGGAATTAGGACCTTCAGGTCTACAGGCTCTACTGTTGTTGCTATTCACTCTATCGGCACAAATCCTATTGGAATTGCTCCGAGAATACCTTCAAAAATTTCTTCAGAATTTCCTCAAGATACTTCTTCCCAAAATTCTCCAGAAATAACTACAAAAATTATTCTAATAATTGCTCCATAAATTGTTCCTGGTATTACAAAAAAAAAATCCTCAGGGAAACCTTTAAAAGTTTCTCCAGGATTTCCTCTATGGATCTATCGACGGAATCATTAAAAATTACTTCAGGAATTACACCAAGAACTTATTAACTCCGAAAATTTTATCTCGGGATTACTCCAAGATTTTCTCCAAGGAAATTCTCCGGGAAATCCTCCAGAAATTGCTCTAGTAATGCCTACAGGAATCCCTTCTGGAATTCTTCCAAGAATTCCTTCTGGAATCCCTCCAAGCATTCCTCCATACATTATTCCAAGAATGTATCCAGGAATTCCTCTGAGAATTCCTCCAAAAGTTCCTCCAAAAATCCTTCAAGAATTCCTCCAAGAATTTCGCCAAAAACTCCTCAAAGAATCTCTCCAGGTATACCTTAAAGAATTCCTACAGGATTTTCTCAAGAAATTTCTCGTAAATTCATCCAGGAATTCCTCCAAGAAATCTGCCAAAAAATCCTACAAGATCCCACCAAGATTTTTTCCACGAATTCCTTCATAATTTACACCATTAATTTCTCCAGATATTCTTCTGAAGCTTCTGCCAAGAATTCCTCAAAGAATCCTTCTAGCTATACCTCCAAGAATTTCTTCAAGAAGTCCTCCAAGACTTCTTCCAAGAAATTCTCGAATCATTCCTAGAACACCTCCAGG
This sequence comes from Aedes albopictus, assembly GCF_035046485.1. NCBI lineage: Eukaryota > Metazoa > Arthropoda > Insecta > Diptera > Culicidae > Aedes > Aedes albopictus. The sequence continues at coordinate 63,547,298 of NC_085137.1, forward strand.
AATGTCACCAAGAATACCTCTAGGGATTTCTCTAACAATTCTTTGAAGAATTCCTCCAGAAACCTGCAGGAAACCCCCCAGAAATTCTTCACAAAAATACTCCAGGGATTCCATCAAGGAATTTGTCAAGAAATTCATTAATTCCACCAGGAACTTCTTCTGGAATTCTTCGAAAAATTCTGCAATGAATTCCCCAAGGTATTTTCAAAGATTTTTTTCAAGAATTCCTCCAGAAATTCCTCCATGAATACCTGCAGGATCCTTCAGGAAACCTTCAAAAATTCCTCAAGGACATACTCCTGGGAAAACGTCCGAAAATCCCTTCAGAGATTTCCTCAGAAATTTCACCAAAAATTTCGTAAGGAATTACGCCAAAAGTTCCTCTCGAAATTATTCCAGGAACTCCTTCAGGAAATAATCCAGGTATTCCCTTTGGGACTCCATCATGAACATCTGCAAGAATTCCTTGACACATTTTTCTTGGAATTCCACCAGGAAATCCTCCCGAAATTTCCCCAAAACTTTCTTCGGAATTTTCTTCAGAAAATCCTCCGGAAATAATATGTATCTCCAGGAGTTAACCAAGAATTCCTCAAGAAATATCTGCAAGAATTCATCCACGAATTCCTCCAAGACATCTGCCTTGAATTCCTCCAGAATCTCTCCAGGAATTCCTCCAAAAATTCGTACAGAAATGTCCTCAAGAATTTCACCAGGGGTCCCTAAGACTACTGCCAAGAATTCCTCCAAGAATTATTTCAGTAATTTCGCCAGAAATACCCTAAAGAATTTTTGCAAGAAATTCTTTTAAGAATTTATCCAAAAAATCCTCCAGAAATTCCTTCATGAATTCCTCTAAGATAGTTAAGGAAATCTACAAAAAATTCTCTAGGAAATACTTCTGGGACAACTCAAGGGATTCCTTTAAGAATCCCACAAGGAATTTCTAAACGAATTTTTCGAAAAATTTCTCCAAAAAGTGTTCCACGAATTTTTCCAAGAATTTCGCCAGATATTCCTCCAAGACTTCTGCTAAGAATTCCTCCAAGAATCCGTCCAGGAATTTCTCTAGAAATTCTTTCAAGAATTCCTACATGAGCTCTAACAATAATTTCTCCAAAACCTGCTCCAATCTCTCTCTTCTTGGCGTAACGTCCTCATTGGGACAAAGCCTGCTTCTCACCTTAGTGTTCTATGAGCACTTCCACAGTTATTAACTGAGAGCTTCCTCTGCCAATGACCATTTTGCATGCGTATATCGTGTGGCAGGCACGAAGATACTCTACGCCCAAGGAAGTCAAGGAAATTTCCTTTACGAAAAGATCCTGGACCGACCGTGATTCGAACCCGTCACCCTCAGCATGGTCATGCTGAATACCCGTGCGTTTACCGCCTCGGCTATATGGGCCCTGCTCCAATGCTGCTGCCAAAAATTCCTCCTCGGATCCCTCCAGAAAATTTAGCTAGGAATTCCTTCATAAATTCCTCTAGGAATACCTCCAGGGATTTTCAATAAATATCTTCAGGAGTTTTTTTATCTGAATTAAGGAAGGTTTTAGCCCTAAGCTCGTTCATCTCAGAACCCACGCTTTGTTCTCCTTCCAAAGGAAGAACTCGCATTTTGCGAGTTTGTCGGGAGTGGGTCAGGTCAGGTACAAGGTCCAGTTTGCCTAAAGTTCTGTAGCACATACAGGGGATGGCCAAAATGTTTGGGATAGGCAACTTTTTTTTCTCTCACAAAAAAGTTCAACAAGCTATAACTTTTTAAAGAGCGCATCAAAAAATCTGAAATTTTGACTGTTTGTCAACCTATTATATGTGCATCATTGGTACAAATTTGGGCTCGATTGATTAATATTTCGCAAAGTTAGAACCGTTCGGGTAAAACACCTCTGTTTAGACAACTCATTTTTGAGCTGTCATATCTCGGAAACGAGTGAACCGAATTAAATGAAATTTTGAACGTACTCTAACAATATGTAAATGCTTCACAAACTATTAAAACATAGGTACTTTTTAAACGTTGAAAAAAGTTATCATGGATTGACGCTTTTTGGATTTTTCTCGAAAAAATGTAATTTTTTTACATCAATGTCAATAAATTTTAGTGTTCATATCCAAAGATTTTCCACTTCTGTTTCCAAGTTATCTCTAATCAGATATATTAGAGCCTATTTAGATTGAAGGAAGAACACATTTAGTAATTTTTGTGTGGTATTGTAAATTTAACTTATTTTCCTCTATATGGGTAAAAATTTCAATCCGGTATAACTTAATTCGCCGTGAGAAAATATTACATTTTATAACGTCGTATCAAGTATCAATATACTGTTGATAAACGTTAAAAAATTCATTCAATTCGGTTCACTGGTTTCCGAGATATGACAGTTCAAAAATTAGTTGTCTAAATAGTAGTGTTTAACCCCAATGGTTCTAACTTCGCGAAAACTTAATCAATCGAGCCCAAATTTGTACCTATGATGCACATATAATAGGTTGACCAACAGTCAAAATTTGAGATTTTTTGATGTACCCTATGAAAAGTTACAGCATGTTGATTTTTTTTTGTGGGAGAAAAAAAGTTGCCTATCCCAAACATTTTGGCCATCCCCTGTTTTTCTCTTCCAGCAGAAACAAAATAATATGAATACATATATTCTGGAAAGGAAAATCTCGGGTGATTTTATTGATGATGAAGACTACCCAAGTATTATGATACCACTGAACATCTCCAGCTAGTATCTGATCACCAAGTCAGACTCTAAACCAGTACAGATCATTTACTGAATGTTTTTCCTTTTGCAAGGTTGCAGGGTTCAGCCTCAAACCACGCAAGATCACGGTGGTTAGAAGATGTCTGCATGTGTTTTTGCATGTATGTCTGTGCGCAAAAAAATCACTCACTTTTAAGGCATTTTCCATTGGTCGATTTATCTGATTATTGCTCGAATCGAACCGGAATTTTACCGCATTGTTTGCTAAGGTACACTGGGGCAAGTTAAAATGGGTGGGGCAAGATGAAACACGAAGTTTTGAAATAGATTACAATACAATTTGTAAATTTATCCTTCGCTAAAAGATTGTTTGAATCAAAAACTATGTGTTATGGCGATCAAACCGTTTTTCATCATTAGAAAACAGCATGTTAACCCGCAGTTTCATCTTCCCACCCGTTTCAACTTGCCCCGGTGTACCTTATTAAATTTGGTCTGGATCGGCCAAGGCGTTCCGGACCTATGGTCATTTCAGTGATCCGGACCAGCACCGGTAGAACTGACCGTATGTAAAATTGAACCAAGCCCCATAATGGAACACATCAAACTACGGATATTTTTGTAGGCTTTATCATGGTTGACGAATTTTGTTTGGAAATTAACACTGGAGACCAGAAATTCAACGATGACGGCCCAAAATTCAAGATGGCAGCCTAATATTCAAGATGGCTGCTCCAACTTCAAGATGGCGGCTGTTTAATGTTGTTTTATTCCCTGAAACCATGCAACATGGGTATATATGGTATAAGGAAGATGTCTGGAGTTCAAAAATGACGACCAAAATATCCAAGATGGTGGTCTAACCTATAAACTATTCCAAATTGAAGATGGCGGCTGTTTCATGGAGTTTTAGGCCATAAAACCATGAAATATAGGTAGTTTTGGTATGGGAAACATGCCCTAAGTCCAACATTGGTGACCTAGATGCTAGTCTAAAATCCAAGATGACGGCTCAAAATTCAAGATGGTGACAATTTAATGGAGTTTGAGGCTCTAGAACCTTTCAATAAGAGTATATCTGGTATGATGAAGAAGTCTGGAGTCCAAAATAACAACCAGAATATCCATGATGGTGGACTTGAATCCAAAATGGCGGCTGAAAATTAAAGATTGCGGCTTTTTTAAGAGTATAAAGCTCAAACATCATAAGCCAGATAAACGATATGATTTCTGGTGTCATGAAATGATTTTCGTTAAACGTATGAAAGTGCGATATTCATCAACATGCTGCTTAAGTTTTGTCAAAATGAGTTTTCAAAGACACGAGAAAGGCGCCATCAGCGCTAGGTGGATTAATTAGGGCTTTGAAAACCTGTATAGATTCTTGAGAAAACGTGAATTATTGCAACGATTAGACTTCAACTTTCCATTAGAGTATATTTTATCGCAGAGGACATTTCAATTCGAAATTTAATAAGATTGTTGACATACATTTCAGTACTGTTATGATCAACTGTAGGATAAACTGATAGTATAAATGTCCAACTCCACATGAACCCAATATCTTATTCGTAGGTTTTTCTTATATAAGTATAGTGCACTGCAGAGAAGAATACCACAACAATTCATCAATTTCGATCGAAGCATAACGTAGGTATCTGGCAGGTCCTTGTTCATTCCACACGGTGACTGCAATGCACGTCTCAAGATGCCTGGAATGTAAGCCATGTGTTGATTCCCATCAGGGAAGGAATTCAACCTTGAGCGGAACTGAACATTAGGCATTCAAATTTTTCTGCACTTCAAACATTCGTGGCACACAAAATACCAAAACGGAATGGTGCGTGTTGTTGGTAGAATCCTCGGAATGTTTGGAGCAGGAGTAGGTGAAGTAGCTGTACATCATTAGTTGCGCGCGGTGTGGTTGGAATGGCTCAGCATAATTGAAATCGTTTTAATTTGAGGCATTGGAGCACGTGTGGTGTGACCTATCGAAATACCTGGAGGCTCAATTGAGTATTGATTTTGCTAGAGGGTCAGAGGTCCCAATAATTGGCTAATTGAGATAGGATAATTTCAAACATTTGAAAAGCTGGATGCATTCAGGCTTCAGAATAAAACAAATTGCTTCTGTTTGTCAATAATTTAATTTTTTTTTTTATGTCTTTATTTATGAGATTTTCAGCCCGAGGCTGGTTCATCTCACATAATTTAATTGTTTCAGCTCTCTTCTTTAATATTTCTCATTTTTTATCTTCAGATTGTTTTGAAGGTAAACAAGCTTCGATGCACAGAATTTTCCTCCGCACAAAAACGATATATCAGAATCTCCACGAATGGTTTTTTGCATCGAGCATGCTTCAAGCCCGAATGGACGATGAATCGTTCCTCGATTTCAAACTCATTCCGGTGCGATGGTGGCAGCCAGCAGTGTTTGATTTAGAAATCGCCATTTCTCAACTTTTTTCGCTTTTTCATATGTTTATTTGCTCTCGCCAGTGCACTTGAGCAAACACCAAACCGGAGGAAATGAGTCTGTTATATTTCGCTGATGCACGATGTTTCCACGGAGATGATTTCCACTTACTGCACGAAATGCAGCTTTATTAGATTTTTTTTTCGCGCGCATTGAGCTTTGTTTGGTTTCATATTTCAACCAGTTGATTTGAACGGATTCGATCTCACATGGGCTATCTTCTACTCGAAGCATCTGCCCCTTACATCAGATATCATCTGTCATGATTTGGAATAGTGGTCTTCATTTTTCATTTGGTTGCTTGATAAGATAATTTGCTCCATTGGGACAGAAATTTCAAAGCATACATTCGTTAGTTCCTTTATTTATTAATCATATTTTGCATAGCTAACTGATTGTTTTTAAATTTCGTTTACATGTCTATTCACTGTATTTGATGCACAAAAGTAAAAAATCACGTTATTTAAAAATCAATAATTACGTCAGTCCATTAGCGACCGCGAACTGCCGTTTCATATGGCGACCGTAAGATGATAGTTTAAGCTTCGATATGGTTAATTCTGGTACCACAGTTATAATCCTCCCTGCACCCCTTTTCGTGCATCAAATTTCAATTTTTCAATAATTTTCTGTGATGTGTTATGTCCGAATACCAAGCAGTGATGGTTTCTCACGTTCAGCTCTGATACCCGTTATCCGTTTTTAATAACCATAGAAATCATTCCAAAACTCAACCCTCACCTTAGCCTTCCGCGACTCTCTTCCAACTCAAACAAAACCATTTCATTCATGGATTTGTTTCCACCTTTTTGTCAGCGGAGAATGTACCCATTCAGCGATTTGCACACAAATGGAATCATCCGGCGGTGAGTGCAGCAAGGCCACTACACGGCATCCGGTATGACAGTCGAAATTAGGTTTTTTTTTTCATCTGCGAATCCAACCACTTGCACCACACCACCACCAATTGGTGACTGAAGGACGCCTGAAACCAACAACGTGTTGTCGAATTTGTTTTTCAAAAAATATTTGCACTTTTAGAACGCTGGTTGCACGGGTGGCTGAATCACAGGTAGAAAGAAGAATTGCAATAATTGAAAGTGGTTTTGCACTCTACTGTCATAGCAAATCATCGAGTGATAAAAAATGTGAAGGAAAATTGAAATAGTTTTTTTTTTTAAGTTTTATTTTGTAGATCGATTATAAGTTATTATTTCGAATGCAGACAGTTTGTTTCCAAAATTGAACGAATTATTTATTAAAACAACTTGATTCTAATTTCCCATGAACCGTTGTTGTGGATCCACCGTAAATATAATCACTAAACCAATAGCAATTCAACCTACAAATCTCTCATAGTTTCAAATTTAACAGAAACTGATGAAAAAAGCACTCTGGAAAGCTACAGAAAGATATCCGATTTTTCCTTTCCTGAGCAAACCGCGCGTCGCCATCACCCGTTTGACAAATGACGAAAATAGATTGCACTGGGAAAACGTTGCGCTGAATTTAAATCGGACATTATGTTGCGCTGTTGCTGGCGTTGCGTCATTTCTGCAATACACAAGCAAAATCAAGCCAATAGGTGGTGGTAGGTACCTACTACTATCACTACGCGCGCTGACATGGCGTGCAGCAGACCGGAAGTGGATGCCATCAGCAGCAGCAGGGCAATCATAACGGTAAGTATTGCTTTACTGCTTCTTTCACTTTTTTTTTTGTTCGGCCTTTCAAGGATTCTCGATGGCGCCAATAGAGAGTGGTGATTTATTTTTCTTTTGTCGAGTGGGAGATCTCGATTGCACTTCAATACATATTTTCATTTATGATATCGTTTCCAAGATGCGGTATTCCAAGAACTTACCAATAACTGGAGAAATGCTATGTCTCATGAAATGTAACAGTAGCGATGCGTACGTACCTGTAAAAAATGAAACAAAAAACATTGATTGGTATTAAAGTTCAATTCTGTATAGTGATTTATTAACCAAACTACTGACTAGCTTCTTGTACCGACTTTTCGAAACCTCTAAGCAGAATATCCTCTTCGAAAGAGTGTAATCAGTTTCGTACCTTTTAATTCCGCCCTATGTTGCCCCCCCCCCTCCTGGCCACAAGATTTATTTTTTTAATATTGAGCGAGCTCAAAGATTATCAATAATTCAGAGTTCCAGCAAAAAACATGTATAAACATTTTATGTTTTAATAATTTAGGTTACCCCCATTAACAAACATTTTTTACTCGAGAACCAAGGGAATTTTCGCCAAATACTTCTTCAAGAGAACCACTTATTTTTTACCAAAAAACAAGCTTGATTGAATGGCTTAATTTTGCGATGTTTATTCATGGAATACAAAAACAGTACGCCAAATTTTCCAGAATGCCGGAACCGGTTCCGGTAGGGAAAAGAAAGAACTTTGTAGAACAATATGCTGCTATACTTAGAGTGCAGTTATGTGCCACTGCAACACGAATTTTCACATTCAAACAAACGTCATGCTAAGAGCAAAATACCTGGGATTTCTTTACGAATACTTTCAAGGACACCTTTAAAAACTCCTTCAGGCATTCATTCTGAAACTTCTTCAGGGATTCTTTCAGAAATTCCACAAAGAACTTCTCCTGGAGTTTCTCTTTCGTGAATGCTTCTATGGGCATCTACAGGGTTCCGATAGTGATTATTTCAGAGTTTGTTCCAAGAACGCATCGACGAATTCTTCCAGGATTTTTTTTTCACAGCTTCATTCAGTGATTCCTTCATAGATTTCTCCAGATAATTTTTCAAGAGTTCCTCTATGGGTTACACCAGACATTCCTCCGGGAATTTATCCTAGGATATCTATAGAGATTCCCCAGTGATTGTTCCAGTGATTGTTCCAGGCATTCCTCCAGAGATTCCTGTAATAATTGCTTCTGGGATTCTTCCAAGAATTCCACCAAGAATTCCTACAGAAATTTATCCAGGACATCTTCAATGGATTCCTCCAAGGATTTTTTTCAGAAACTCCATCAGGAATTCATCCAAAGATTTCTCCAGGAATTACTTCAGGGAATCCTCCAAAAATTCCACTACGAATTCTCATAGGCATTCTTACAGGAAATTTTCCAGGAATTCTCCCAGAGATTCATCCTTGGTTTCTTGCAGAGATTTCTCCAGGATTTTTTTCAGCGATTCCTTCAAGAATTCCACCAGATATTCCTCCCAGAATTGCTTCAGGGATTCCTCCAGGGATTCCCCAGGAGTTGTTCCAGGAGTTTCTCCTGGGATTGTTTCAGGAATTCTTCCTGGGATTCCTTCAGAAATCCATGCAGACATTCATCCAGGAATTTCTCCAGGGTCTGATCGAGGAATTTCTCCAGAAATTCCTTCAAGGATTCCTCCAGGAATTTCACTAGAGAATAATCACAAGGAATCCCATCATAAATTATGTCAGTAATTCGTCCAGGAATTTCTCTAGGAAATCCTCCTCGGAATCCTTCACTTATTCTACCTGGATTTTCTCTAGAAATACTTTCTAGAATTTTTTCAGGAATTCCTCTGAGAATTATTGTAGATTTACCTCCAGGAATGGATTTCTCTAAGAATTTCGCTAAAATTCCTCCAAGAACTTCTTCAGAGATTATTACAGGGTTTTCTCCACGAATATCCCCAAGAATTCCCCCGAAAATTCCTTCGAGGATTTCTCCTGGAATTTTTCAACAAATTTTTCTAGAAATTCCACCACGAATTTCTCATGGGAACTTTTCAGAAATTTCTCCCAGAGTTCCTCTAGCTAGAGATTCCCTAAGAAATTCATCCAGTAATTGATACAAGAATTTCTCCAAAGATTCCTTCAAGAATTTTTACAAGGATTCCTGAATCAATTCTCAAATGAAAACCTCCAGAAATTCCTCCAGGCATCCTTCAGGATTTAATCCAGGAATTTCTCTAGGAACTCATCCAGGAAATTCTCCAGGAATTACCCCAAGAACTTCTTCAGGAACTCATCCAGGAATTGTCTCTCGACATCCTTCAAAAATTATGTCAGCACTTCCTCCAGTATTTGTTTTCCAGAAAATCTTCTGCGAATTTTTTCAGAAGTTCTTTCAGGAAATTTTCCAGGAATACCCTCAGGAATTTTTCAGGGATTCCTCCAGGCATTTTTCCAGGAATTTATCGTTATATTCCTTCATGAATTGCTTCAGGAATTCCTCCAGGGATTTCTCCGCGAATTTCTTCAGGAAATCCTCCAGAAGTTCCTCTAAGGCCGTTCGCAATGCTGTTTTATTTTGTATGGCGAGTTTTAAAAATTTTAAAACTCGCCATACAAAATAAAACAGCATTGGGAACGGTCTAAGGATTCATTCAGAAACTCCTCTACGGGTTTCTTCGGAAATTCTTGCAGGTAACTCTTCAGAAATACCTTCAGTATTTTTTTCAGGGTTTCCTCCAGGTATTCCTCCAGGTATTCCTCCAGAAATTTCTCTAGAGATTCCTCCATTGTTTTCTCCACAAATTTCTTCAAAAATTCCCTCAGGGATTCCTTCAAAAATTCCTTCGAGGATTTCTACAGGAATTCCTCCAAAAATTCTGCCAGAAATTCCTTCAAGATTTTCTCATGGGATTTTTTCAGCAATAAAAAAAATATAAATCTCCCAGAACTCGTCTGGAGATTCCTCTGGAAACTGATTCAGTAATTGTTTCAAGAATTCCTCTAGAGATTCTTCCAGAAATTGTATCATGGATTCCTTCAGCAATTCGCACAGGAATACCTCTAGGAATTCCTATAGACATTCTTCCAGGATATTATACATGAATTTCTCCAGGAAATCCTCCATGAATTCCTACAGGAAATTCTCCTGGACATCCTTCATAAATTTTGTTAGCAATTACTCCAGGGACTCCTCCAGACATTTCTCCAGGAATTAATCCTAAGATTCCATCAGAAATTGCTTCAGGAATTCCTCCGAGATTCCTGCACGAATTTGTCCAGGGATTTTCCCGTGGATTCCTCTAAGAAATCCTTCGAAGATTCCTCCAGGAAATTCCCCAGAAGTTCCTCCAAGGAATCTAATCTCTAAGGATTGCTCAGAAATTCCACCAGAAGGAGAGCTTCTTGGAATACCTTCAGGAATTTTTCAGGGATTCTCCCAGGTATTTCTCCATGGATTTCTCCACTAATTTCTTCAAGGATCTCACAGTGATTCCTTCAGGAAATCCTTCGAGGATTCCTTCAGGAACTCCTCCAAAAATTCCGCTCCAGGAATTTCTCAAGGGATTTTCCAGACATAGAATTTCTCTGAAGATTCCTCTAGAGATTCCTCCAGCAATTATAACAGGAATACCTCTAGGAATTCGTCCAGGCAATTATCCAGGGTTTTATCCAGGCATTCCTGCAGGAAATACCCCAGGAATCTCTTCAGGAACTCCTCCAGGAAATTCTCCAGGAATTGCTTCAGAAATTATGTCAGCAATTTAAGAAATCCTCAAGGGATTTCTTCAGAGATTCTTCCAGGAGATTCTCCAGGAATACTTTCAGAAATTTTCAAAGGATTCCTCCAGACATTCCTCCAGGAATGCTTCCAGAGATTTATCCAAGATTTACTCTAGGGGTTTCTGCAGGTAATTCCCCACGAATTTCTTCAGGAATATTCCCAGAGATTCCTCTCGGGAATCCTCCAGAAACTCCTCCAAGGGTTCTTCCAAGAAATCCTCCTGGAATTTCCCAAGGGATTTTTTCCGAAATTTCTCCAGCAAATCCTCCCAGAATTCCTCTGGGGATTTCTCCAGTATTTTTTCCAGAGATTGCTCCAAGAATTCATCCAAGAGATATCTCCAGGAATTTCTTATGGATTTACTGTTGGGTCTCATCCAATAATTCTTCCAGGAACTACGCCAGGAGTTTGTTTAGAAGTTTCTCCTGGCATTTCTCCAGGATTCACTCGAGAAATTTTGCCAGGAATTGCTTCAGGAATTCCTCCTGAATTTCCTTCAGAGATTTCTCCAAGAACTCCCCCAAGGATTTTTTTTTATTTCTCTAATATTTCCTCTAGGAATTCCTCAATTTATTCTGATTTTTTTTTCTTGGGATTCCTCCTAGAATTTCTGCAGAAATTTCTCCAGAACTTCCTCCAAGGAATCCTCCAGAAATTTATCTAGAATTTCTTCTAGGATTTCCTCATGAGATCTCTCCAGATATTTCTCCAGGTCTTCGCCACATAATTTATACAGGAGTTTCTCCAGGTATATAGTTTTCCAGGAATTGCTCCGGGAATTCCTCAAATTATTTCTGCAGAAATCCCTCTCAGGTTCCCGTCAAAAACTCATTCAGGAGTTCCTTCGGAAATTTTAGAAATCCTTCGATCATCTTTTCAGAGATGTACCCAAAAACTTCTCAGGGTTACCCTGATGATTTATTTTTGATTATTTCAAGAATTTCTGGAGGAATTCCTCCAGCGAATAGTATTGGAAGATAATTTGAAAAGAACTCATACAGGACCCAGTTCTAGTCCTAAAAATCCTTAATCTTCCAGAAATTGCACACCGCTACAAGCACCACCTTGAATCATGTAGATTAGGCGATTTTTTTAACGTGTTGTACAAAATGTAACAGCGTGACTGCTAAAGGATTAAAAATGCTTTTAAAATATAATGCTGTTATATTCAATTTCGTCAAATTGCGTATAGGTATAGAAGCTAGCAGGCACAAATTTACTAAGGGTGCTTAGTCTGTAGAAATCTAGCCTCACCATTTGCCAAAATCTTAGGATGGTCAAACGCTTCTAACTATTTTTTTTTTTAATTTATCAACGATTTCCAAAACACCGTACTAGGGTACATCACATTAAGAAAACCAATAAAATGAAGAAAAATAGATGGGACCTTGTAAAATGTAAGTCGAGATTTTGTTGTTTTTCTGTTTTAGTGAATAATGATCAATAATTTTTCACATACACATACACATACATGAATTTTAAGACAGTTCAAAATTTAAGATATCCAGCCCAAAACACGGAAACATTTGCCATTTTTCAGGATGAATCCCTGATAAAACAAAATGCTGGAAACATTCCTGTGGGAATGTTTACAGAAAATCATAGAGCAATTCCTAAACAAATTTCTGGTGGACTACTTGAAGAAATACTTGTACAATTTTTTGAAAGAATTCTTAACGGATTTTCTCAGAAAACCTCTTGAAGGATTTGAGAAACACAATTTTGATTTTTTTTTAACAAATCCATGAAGCAATTTTAGAATAAATCCTTAGAATGTTTCTTAAACGATTTTTTAGACAAATTTATGGGGGAAACTCATATAACAAATTTGAAGGAATCTTTGGATTAATTTCTGAAAGACCTTGTAGTTTTTCTAAAGAAATCATTAGAGACTTTTCTGGAGAAAACCGGATCATTTGATTTTCAAAAGGAATTTTCTGAAGGAATCCGTGGATGATTTCTTGGACAATTTTTGTACAGATTTCTGAAAGAATCTATAGATGAATTTCTGAGGGAAATTTTGAGGGATATTATGGAGAAATTTCTGAAAAATCCTAAGGAATATGATCTTAAAGAACATATAAATGAAACCCGCGGAAGACCTTCCGAAAGGAATCCCGAAAACAATTTTGGAAGGAAATTAAGGAAGATTTCTAAGTAAAGTCCAAGTAACACATCTAATTGAAGATAATTGTTTTGTTTACGAAAACAATTTGATAAAGCTTAAAGTTGTAAAAAGAGTATTGTAATCACAAATGTGTGTACAAAGGATGAGTAAACTAAAATAAGGCATTTGTCTCAGGGACACGAGTTTGAATCTTACATGTAGTATTAGCTTATGTTATTACCAGCTACTACACCTGAAAATCTGAACATTTACTTAAATTAAAGCTTGGATTATCAAGTCTAACATTTTCAACGTCCATTTCCAGGTATCGTTAAACGCTATGAAATATACTCATCAACCATGAACACAGTCCGACTTCGCTTGATTTTCGAAATTCGCCACAATCAATGGTAGTTTAAATCTATTGCAGCTCCAGAAGTCAAACGAACACAAACTGCACGGACAATACCTAATTCGTGCTCTGGGAAATTTATCCTGGTTAAGCTAGAGGCCATATTCCGATTCGTGCCAGCGTTTGCACTGCTCACTGACTGGCTGGCTGGTGCGTTATTTATGGAGTGAAGATTGAAAGTTATTGGCCACCAAATTTGGCCAACCGCACCCCGTGCTATAACGGCCACGCACCACTAAATTTTGCGCGGAATGGCGATTCACCACATCCACCTGCCTTTATTGAAATCATTTGCAATTTCCTGCTACTATCGTGATGCACAGTGGGTCAAAGTGGGAAAATTCAATACTGTTTAACACCACAAACCGTTTCGCAGTAGCTTCCTTAGAACAACGTCGGCGATGTCCTCACCAGATAGCATTCGGCATCGTCAGCAGTCAGCAGCGCTCTTGGTGCTTTTGATAAAACTGGACATAAGCTCGTGATTCATTCCTCGTCACCACACACCATTTTGTCATACATAGCCAAAGATCGTCCTTAGCACGCGTCGCTCGAACTTCGCAGCTTCCTTTTGAGCTCAGTAGTAGCACGAGTCACCCGATTTTAACAGATAGTGATTCTTCGTATCAGTTGTTAACAAGAAACCAAGTCAGGCAAAATCTTCAACCACCTCAAAGATTTCAAAAATTAGATCAGAGTCCCTTTTTTGCCCACTGCGCCGCCATGTAGGTCGACCATACGACCCCAAACGAACCACTATCGCTCGTCCAAAATTTGAATTGATAATGATTCACCCACTGGTGCACGGCCGAATGCTGATAGCCTTCCACCCGACGAAGAGCGAATGGACGGACGGACGGACGGCATACGAAACGAAATCAAACACCCATTCCGGGAAAGATACAGAAGGCGCCCAGTCAGGTATCCCAAAACAATAACGAGCTCCACCACCGGCGCGCGCCGCCTGCCGGAGATGGGCATTCGCGGTAATGTATTCAAATTTTATACAAATGTTTCCGCTCATTTTTTAAGCGAACAAAAGTGTCCATCATCAGGCCAAAGAAAACACTCTGACACCTACACCTTCCAATGACGGAACCGCAACAACGAACCGGAGCGGAGTGGCTACCGCTGGCTCGCTGGCTTGTTGCTCATTTCCTGCTGGTCGGCGTCGTCGGTGGCGCCACGTGGATCGCTAATAAAGGGACAACCACGATTCGGCTCAGGTGAGGAAATGAAGGAAATGAGAAACAGTCGTGGCTGCTAGGTACCTACCTACTGTTGTCGTTCGCCATGAGTGAGTCGTTACCCCGGCCGCCGACCGGCCGGACTCCTGCGATTGTCTGTGGCCAAGCAGTGACCGCAAAAGGAAAATATGAATCATGTTTGGGGGGCGAGCAACAGGCGGATCCGTTGTTACGGGATCCAAAAACCGGGGAGTTTTTTATTTGTTTTTGGGAACATTAATTTGAATAATTTCAGGTAATCAAGCGACCATAAGGCTGACAAGCTACACAGAAGTTTTGTCAATGAGTGGTTTCAGGAACGGGGATGGCATTTGAACACTTGAAACAGTTTAAAAAGCGTTTAGACTTTTAGTGTATGTAAATTAAATTGAAATTAATTCGAATGAGTGTAATTAGTTTTGTACCTGACAGATACGCGTATTTCGACTACCACTTGTAATCTTCCTCAGTGTCAGTTTTCCACTCAAAGGATTAGCGAAAAAGGGCGGAACTAAATGGTACAAAACTGATTACACTCATTCGAAGAGGGTATTCTGCTTAGATGGTTCGAAAAGTTGGTAGAAGATGAAATTAATTAAAAGTTACTTGATTTTGTTTTCGTTTGATAGTTCTGAAATTTGAGAGAATGTCAATAATAATTTTCTCATTTTTCGAATTCACAACTTTAAATATTAAGAACGATCATCAAAAAAAAAAATAAGTTTTACGTGAGAAACGATACTGGAATGAATCCTATTGACGATAATATATTTGCATTTGTATGGTTATGAAACGGCAGCCTATTTATTGCACCCATAAACAAGCAGAAAAGCTCCATAGAAAATCAAAAAGCGTCCCATAAAGAATGAACATATGTTTCATAAAAATGTGCAATGATACCCATTTATAATTGAAAACGTTCCATACTTTATAAAAAATGTACCGGTAAAACATATTTTTTCTCATAAAAGGTGCAATTTTGTACCATTAAATAATAATGAAGTGCTCCATACTAAAATACAAATGCCGCATAATAAAATGCAAATGCTCCATAGAAAATTGAAATTGTACCCATAGAAAATTGAATATTGCTTCAGAGAAAAAATAAATTGCGCCATAAAAAATTGAAATTGTACCAAAGAAAATAGATAAATGCTACATAAGTATCATCAAATTGGACCATATGAAATATGTATTGTTCCATTAAAAATTGAAAATTCTCCATAGATGGTATATTGTCATAATTTAAATTCGGCAATGTTGAATCGCTTTACATAGCACCACTGCGGATGTTCAAAGTTATGGGTAATTCCAATTGGCGGCTGCACTTACACTCTTTGTACAACGCCTAAATGTATTCTATTCTTATTCTACTATATCGAACCGGTTGCCTTTGCGCTGCTGTCACTTATCTACCCTGTCCATGGTAGAATGATGAGCACGAGGATGTTGAATTGATGTGTGGCACTTGTTCCTTTTACCGTCTGATTGGGGATCCATTCAGAACCGTAGCGTGATCCTATGGCGCCATTGGAAAGCATCCAGATTGGCGCCCCACGATAATTGTTAAACAAAAGTTTGTAGTTATTCATGTTTTTTTTTCAAAGTTTCTTGAAAAGTTGCATTTTGGTGTTTTGAAGAAACAAATTCTCCCAATTTTCTTTTATTTTCCTTAGAGTGTTTGTCATTCATGTATTTCTTTAGAAATTTTAATGGGATTCGCCCAAAAATTTTCCATTTTTTTATTATACAAGTATACATACGAAAACATTTTGCATTTTAAGAATCTATCCAAGACCAGCACAGTTATTATTTCAGATACATTACATATACATTTCAGATTCCAAACATAAATAATGCATATATTTTTCAAGACATCTCATTTTTTCTTTTTTTGTTTTCTTAATTTGACATTAATTCAACTTGATTTCGTTTTCAAAAAATCTCAATTGATTTTCAGGAATTCACAAACGGTTTTACCAATTTTCATCATGGGCATGAAGGAATACCAGGAAGGATTCCAGAAGAAATCTCTATACGAGGTTTTGTTGGAATCATTGGAAGAATTCCTACTGGAATCACTGAACAAAATTATGCAAGAATCTCTCAAGGAATTCCTGCAGAAATATCCGGAGGAATACCAATCCGGGAATGTCTCAGCTATAATTTTCAACAGAAATAATATGGTAATAATTACAGGAATTGTTGGAACAGTTCGTGAAAAAATGCCTAGAAAACCAATGGAAGAATTTCTGAAAAAGTACTTAGAAGATTTTTTGAAGGAATTCCTGAAAAAGTTTCAGAAGAATCTCTGATAGATTTTCTAAAACAATGTTGCAAAGGGTTTTATGAAAAATTCTCTGGGGGAATTTTTGAAGGAATCTATGGAAGGCATTCGCAAGAAACCTTTAAAGAAATTATCACATTTTCTAGCGGTCTTTTCAAAGCATTTCTCAATTTATAATTTTCTGGAGGAATTTACTATAATTTCCTAGGCAATTCTAACAAAAATTTAAGCCGCAATCTCTAGGGAACATGGAACAACTTTGGAAGGAATCAGTGGAATATTATTGATGTGTGAGATTTTTTCTTCCTTTAGAAATGTAGACAAGATTTCCTGAGGGATAGTTTTGGTCGAATTTCTGAGGAAAATCGTAGAAGTCTATCTAAAATATCTCAGGAAGAATTTTTGAAGGAACTTTCAGAGGCGTTTCTGAGAGAAAACGTGGAGGAATTTTTAAAGGAATCACTACAGGTTTTTTAATAGGACTCCATGGAGGAATTAATGAAGAAATCTATTGAAGGGTTTCTCAAATGATTCTCAAAGATATATTTGCAGGAATCTCTATAGATTTCTAAGGATATTCATTGAAGGTTTTCCAGAATAAAATAAAAAATATGAAATAGCTGTATTGAAAAATATAATTATTAAGAAACAGAAGTATAAAAATGGCAGTATGTGCCATTAGAATCTAGATTAGAATATTTTTTGAAGGAATCAGTGATGGTATTTATGAAGATATCCTTGAACAAAATTTCTAAATTCATCCCTGAAAGATTATTTAAAAGAATATCTGCAGAAACTTCGTACAGAAGGATTGCTTTTTGAATAATTTCCTAGATAACTTCCTGGAAGCCTCTCCGAAGAAGAAATTTCGAGATGGATCTCCAGTAGATTTTTTTGTTTTTTATTTTTTTGCCTTTCTCGTACACCAAGGTGTACCGAAAGGCTATATGTTCACTCCAAAAACGAAAATTTGATAGAGCCCCCGGAGGGGTCAAGTGTTATATACCAATCGACTCAGCTCGACGAGTTGAGATGATGTCTGTGTGTATGTATGTGTGTGTGTGTGTGTGTGTGTGTGTGTGTGTGTGTGTGTGGGTATGTATGTGTGTGTGTGTATGTGTACAAAAAAGGTCACCTAATTTTTAGATAGTAAACAGCAACCGATTTTAACGACCGACAGTTCATTCGACGCGGAATCTGGTCCCATTGTTTCCTATTGAAAATGGTTCGGATCGGTCCAGCCGTTCCGGAGTTATGGCCATTTAGGTGTTCCGGATCGGTACCCCAGGAAGGGGTCAGATATGAAAACGCAACAAACCCACGCATGCGACCCATCAAACCACGGCATTTCCGATTATCTGATGAACGGGAAGTAGGAAAATAATCTCAGAAAATATCTGAACCGGTAGTGTTCCGGAACCGGTTCCGGGTGTCCTGCCGGAAGCGGCCAAATGTAAAAGTGAACATAACCCATGCATGCGACACATCAAAGAGCGGCTTTTTCGATAACCAGTTGAATGGTGAGCAGGAAAGTAGTTTCAGACCATATTTGAACCGGTAGTGTTCCGGAACCGGTTCCGGGTGTCCTGGCGGAAGTGGCAAATAAATAAATTGAACCAAACCCATGCATGCGACGCATCAAAGAGCTGTTTTTTCGATAACTAGATGAACGGTAAGCAGGAAAATAGTTTCATACTGTATCTGAACCGGTTGTGTTCCGAAACCGGTTCCAGGTGTCCCGCCGGAAGTGGCCAATTAAAACAGTGAACCAAACCCATGCATGCGACACATCAAAGAGTGTTTTTTTCTATAACCAGATGAATGGTTAGCAGGAAAATAGTTTCATACCGTATTTGAACCGGTTGTGTTCCGGAACCGGTTCCAAGTATCCCGTCGGAAGTGACCAATTAAAAAACTGAATCAAACCTATGCACGTGACGCACCAAATAGCTGCTTGATCGATAACCAGATGAACGGTAAGCAGGAAAATAGTTTCAGACCATATATGAATCGCTTATGTATAATAAACTGACGAAGTTGAAGAGGTGAATCCAACTGAATGCGTCTGACGGTGACCGAAGAATAGTAGGTCGAAACGCGTAACGCTTAACAAGCTGTTTCCGATATTTGTCACCGATTATTACCAATCAATCCACAAATAACATATCTGAACCGGTTGTGTTTCGGAACCGGTTCCAGGTATCCCGCCGGAAGTGGCCAGTTAAAAAAGTACCATGCAAACCCATGCACATGAAACATCAAATCATCAAAAATGTTGGATAACCAGATAAACGGGCAGCAAGAAAATAGTCTCTGACCACACCTAAGATTACCAGCAGTGTTGTAGAATCAGGATTGGATGCATCGCTGAAATTACGAAGGTGAACAAAATCAATGCAAGCGATAAATATGCGTGAAAAAAAAAATTAACAAAATCTTAATAAAAATTAAAGTGATCTTGTCAAATCACACCATTTTAGATTCCTGAGACGTAATTATACAGTAGGATTAATCAACGTTGTATGGGAAAATTTGAATTTTATAGCATCAATCCCCTTTTGTGGTTGAAATTACTACGCACAATTTTGATGCAACTGGTTAAGCCCTCGCGCTCTGTAACACGGTTGAAATTAAAATGGGTTTTATTATGAGAAATTTCACTAGCTTGCACTTTTTTTTTGTCAAATTTTACATAAATCTTATAATCAATGATAATAAAATAAAGGCTAAAGTGTGCAGAAAAAAAATTGCCGAAACATCTTGATAATGATCGGCATCCAGTACTAGTGAAGTTTGTCAAGCTGTCAACTGAGAGGTTTGATATTTTTCAGCTCTGCTTATACGTTTAACATAATTCATAACTTCGGAATATGAGCCATCAATAAGTTTCCAAATTCGATTATGGCTTTGATATAATAATGTTGCTTTTATAATGTAGCTTTTCTGAATAAGGCTGACACAAATTTCGATTTTCTCTTAAGTCATGAGGAGTCCACCTTGGAAATTTTATTCGGAATTCATCATTTTGAGGAAGGGCACAAATAAATAGGGGATATCGGGGCATAATGGACACCCGGGGCGAAATGGACATTCCTATTTTTGCCGAAACCGTTGACTTTTATGCTAAACTTTTAATGCATAAGTATAAAGGAACAAGTCATCGTTCTATTTTCCAAAAGTACCATTCATATGCCTCCAAAATAATTTAAATATCATTGGAATTGAAATATTTTTTCCATATGGTGAAATTCTTATAATTTCAACGCAGCAGCAAATAAGGTATTACGAGTGTTTGAGTGTGTCCACCATAAAAACAAGTGAATTGCCACCTTATCTGCATGTATACGTAGATTTAGCAATGGATAAATTATTTTATTTGTGACTAGAATTGAAGGGGCCAGACACGTATATTTTTTTGGCTTAGTATATTATAGTATACTAAAATAGATTAGTGCATCGTAACAACTCTGCGGCTGATTTTTTCGATGAACAATTTTTGTTTTTTGATTCATCTGTCACAGCCTTGATTTCAGCCAGTACGATTACGTTGATGGTAATACATTAATATACAATAATATACATGATTACATTAATATACCGCAAATATACTAATATACTTCGAATCCACTCATTATGCTAATACGTGTCTAGCCCCTTGCTAGAATTTACTCAAAATAGAAATTTTAATGTTGTAGTCGATTTGGGGCGAAATGAACACTGGCATTTACGAATGGATGTACGCGCATTGCATACTGTTAGGCGCTTAAGAGTGTTTGGAAAAAAACAATTGGATTATTTTAGCCTAGAGTTTATTTAATTTACTTTGATGTTATGTAAACTCGCCTTAGATGGAGTATTTAATCTGTGGTATCGATCTCCGTGGGCAAATTACTTAACTAATCGATGTAATCAAAGAAATGGCATAAAATATGCAGGGGTGTCCATTTTGCCCCGTACCTTCTCTGCTAGCCCTAAAAACACACGATTTACCATTCATTATTTCTTCACAATAAATACATTCTACCTGCTATAAATGATTGAAATACGCAGGAAACCAACTAAAGTTGTAAGCCAACTGATAATATGTTAAGGTTTACTCTGTTATACAGGCCTAACGTTCTCATTTGCTTAGGGTGTCCATTATGCCCCTAATCTCCCTTAACCAATAATTTTTTAAATTTTAAAGTGAAATTAGAGTCCTCTAGAAAATTTATTACCAAATCTAGCTCATCGGATTTGGTAATAAATTGTGCGGATTTGCTCATTGTTTGTGTATTTTTTCATCAAATACGTTAATTATTTATTAACTCTACTCCCCCATTAATAAGTCAACGAGCACTGTGACAAAAGAAGAAAATGAGATTTCTTCCGTTCTAGAGTATTCTCAGAATTCAGGAACACTTTGGTTTATGGATCTTGAGTACATATTCGACGAGAAAGGCACTATCACCACTAGGTGGATTAATCTGGGTTTTTATTTTAAGATTCACCAAAGGAGCTTATGTAAGAGTTTTTGGAGGAATTCTTTATGAATTTTTCAAAAAATTCTCTATTTCTTCTTCAAGAGTTTTTAAAAGATTTTCTAAAAGAAACCCAATGAAAAATTGGAAAAAAACACCGGTGGAATTTATAAATTATTTTCTGAAATAATTGTTTTGGTTTGGGGAAATAATAAAAACTATACAACTTAAAACATTTACTGAAATCAACAATGTTAAAAACTAAAAGAGTGTCTTCTGAACACTTTACATTTGAAATACTTTTTTGTCTACATAGTAGAAAATTTCATTGAATGCGAAGAAAATCCTCGGAAGTATTTATCCTCAAGACATTCTGCAGGAATGTTTAGGAATTTTCAGAAAGAATTTTTCACTGTAATTTCGAAAACATTAATTTCGCTTGGCTCGTTAACCGTTATGTGTCCGACAAACTTTGTGCTTTTTTTCTACACCGTGCTTTTTAAATGGGCGCTGGGAGCCCGGGTACCCTGTCGGCCACATAAGGGTTAATAAAGTTTCTCAAAATATAATAACAGTAGTGTTCCGTGAACAAATAGGGATCTTTACCGCTTCTTTTAGCAACTCACAAACTCCGATGTTGGGTGTGACGACAGCTTTAAGCTGAAATAGTTTTTTATTGTTATTTGCATGTTTAGATTTAGTAGTGAAAACTTACAATTTTCGGTGTGCCCTTTTAGGTTAATTTCAACGTGTCTATCCGTAATGTTCGTCTAGCTATAGGGGTTAAGGTTAGAAAAGTTTCTTTTCTAGTCTATAACAAACTTACTGCTGTGATAAACCACTGTGATAACTAGAGCAAACTGTGATAATAGATTTAGGTATTTATAGTTCAACTAGTGTAGTCGGAGGATTTAACTGTAGAATATAGAATTTAGATAAATTAATTTTAGTTTTGATAATCCCTCATCACCACACAATTTTGCCTGTGCATTCAATTGCTTCACAAAACTGATTGATCTTCCGTTTGCTGACTTTCCCTGACAGTTGACGTTTCAGCGTGCTTCGCCCTTGTTCGGTTGCGGTCACACCGCGGGGAAGTGCTGGCAGTAACAAGTAGAGAATTCCCAGGAAACATCATGGCAAATATTCAAACAATCTAAAGAAATCCGATTTTTTGGGAATTCAGAAAAATGTAAAAACACATTATCAATCTCAGTTACTGTAAATAGAGAAACCTTGATGACATTCAAGAACACAATAGCCTTCTTAGGTCCTTGCGGCGCCCCTCTGTGGCTGGCGCCCTTGGCGGGGGCCAACCGTACGCTACGGCTCTGGGTCCATTATGAGTTGCCGTGAACCGATATCCAGGTTTCCGAGTCCGTTAGAGCATATGCCCAGAAGGGGGTTTATGTTTAGTTTTATGATGAATGATTGATGGACCTCTTAGCGGGTACTAAGAGATGTCAGGGCCATTCGAAGGGGATCCCAGTGGATTTCAGGAGCTACAACGAGTTATCAGGGACGTTTAAGGTGATCTCATGGTAGTCTCAGGGGGTTTCAGGTGGTCTCTTTGATACTTAATTAGAACTCAGGGGAGCTTCAGTGGGTCTCAGAGACATTCTTAAGGGTCTCAGGGGCGCTTTTGGGAGGTATTAGGGCCAGGGGGTACGTGGAGATCTCAAGGTCGTTTTTGGGGTCTCAGGGGGTTCCAGGGGGTCTCACAGTATTTCATTGGGACGTTCCAGTGGGTTTTATCGACCGCACAGAACTATGGAAAACCATGGACGAGAACAGCTTTCCCGGGAAGTTTACCAGACTGATAAGAGCAACGATGGACGGTGTGCAGAACAGCGTAAGGTTTTCGGGTGAACTATTCAGTTCATTCGAATCTCGACGGGGACTACGACAGGGTGATGGACTTTCCTGCCTACTATTCAACATCGCCCTGGAAGGTATTATGCGACGAGCCGGGCTCAACAGCCGGGGTACGATCTTCACGAAATCCGGCCAATTTGTCTGTTTTGCGGATGACATGGATATTATTGCTAGAACATTTGGAACGGTGGCAGAACTGTACACCCGCCTGAAACGTGAAGCAGCAAAGGTCGGACATGGGTGAATGCGGCTAAGACAAAGTACATAATAGTAGGTGGGACTGAGCAAGACAAGACAAGCCTTGGCAGCGATGTTACGATAGACGCGGATATTTTAGAGGTGGTAGAAGAATTCGTCTACCTTGGTTCCTTGCTAACGGCGGACAATAACGTGAGCCGTGAAATACGAAGGCGCATTATCAGTGGAAGTCGTGCCTACTATGGGCTCCAGAAGAAACTGCGGTCAAAAAAGATTCACCCCCGCACCAAATGTACCATGTACAAGACGTTAATAAGACCGGTGGTTCTCTACGGACACGAGACATGGACGATGCTCGAGGAGGACCTGTAAGCACTCAAAGTTTTCGAGCGATGCGTGCTAAGGACGATCTTCGGCGATGTACAGGAGAACGGTGTGTGGCGGAGAAGGATGAACCACGAGCTCGCTGCACTTTACGACGAACCCAGCACCCAGAAGGTGGCCAAAGCCGGAAGGATACGATGGGCAGGGCAGGGTGTGTTGCAAGAATGCCAAACAACAACCCTGCAAAGTTGAAGTTCGCGACACATTCGGTTGGCACAAGAAGGAGTGGAGCGCAGGGAGCACGATGGGCGGACCAGGTGGAGCGTAATCTGGCAAGCGTTGGGCGTGACCGATGTTGGAGAGCTGCAGCTGCAAATCGAGTATTATGGCGGCAAATTGTTGATTCAGTGTTATCATGAATTTGATGTTGAACTAAATAAATGGAATGTTCCAGTGGGTTTCTAGGGTGATTCAAGGGTCCGAAGGGGTCTCTGAGGCGCCTCAGGGAGGCTCAGAAGTATCTCAGGGGTGTTCCAAAGCGAGGTTCTTAACCAATGAGATGTCATTATTGCCTATAAAATTAACGTCTGGTATCGTTGGTCGGACATTTTTCGGATGGCATAGCTGTGAGTAGTGATGTCGCAAAATTTCAAATAATCGATTAGTCGGTAATCGATTATGTTTCGCCATGGCGATTACCGATGTCGATTAATCGGCTATAATTAATCGATTATTCCTGGTAATCGATTATTTTTATTATAGTATTTTCTTAAACATTTGCACGGTTTATCGCTTGTACAGCGATCCGCTACGTTTAGGCTGCATTAAAGCAACCAACATGCTGGGGTTAATAAAGCGATTTAGTAGTAGGTACCTATTAACTTTCATGATCCATACACTTTCAAAACATTATACTCTTCTTATGTGAGATCGATTCTTGAATATTGTAGTATTGTTTGGTCCCCATTTATGAAAACTGATGAAGAACGCATAGAATCAGTGCAAAAGAAAGTCTTGCACCGAGAAAAATTTCTACTCAATGACTGAGTTGGCCTTACTCAGAAATCGAGAAATCCTTTGTTTTCTTACTCAGTTTCGGCTAAAAGTGGGACAACCCATTGGCAATGGGTTGTCCCACTTTTAACGGAAACTGAGTAAGAAAACAAAGGATTTTTCGATTTCTGAGTAAGGCCAACTCAGCCTCTGAGTTGAAATTTTTCCCTGTGTGCTATTTGCTCTACGTTAACTGAGATGGACAACTTTTCCACTGCCTTCTTATAAATCGCGTTGTATGAAAATCAACAAACTTGAATATGTTATGATAACATTTCTGAATGATATTGTTTCGCAACGTGTAGACTGCAGTAATCTGCTGTTCTGCTTGTATTTTTATAGCCTATTTTTTATGCTTAGGAAACACTCAATTTTGACAGTTTAACAATGCGGTAATTTAAATTTTATTCCCATAAAATTTACTTAAACTAAGGTACTTTACAGTGTGCAAATCGATTTTGCAATTAAATTTGATTTCCTGCGACTTAGGGTAATTAAAGTGATCTCCAAAGTTATGTTTTTCAACTGTGCGGTTGAAACGGACCAGTAGAGTGGATAAGACGGACACGTTTGGAAAATTAGCTAATAAGCCATTAATTGTGTTAAATGATGGTTATTGCCGATTGTTTTCGGTAGATCAATCATAATAGAATCCAAATTTGGCTTTGAATCTTTGTAAATTGGAACAGAACAGAAACCTCCGTACCCTGATAAACGCCTAACAGTATGCAATGCTCTGGTACCGTGATTTCGGGTGAAATTGATCAGTGGGGTGAAATTGATCGATGTGAAGGCCATTTTTATTTGTTAAAAATAACGCTTTAAACTTAAAACAATTTGTAAAAAATGACCACAGTTTGGCTCAAGAGTTATTGAATGATGAGTTTACATGTTTTACAACCAATTAGTCACATATTTCTGTGTTAAATTCAATATTTTACGAAATTGCGTGTTAAGAGAACTTCAAAGACACTTTCAAACTTTTGTTACCGTAGCTGTATCGCACGTGTAATGAATATTCTAAAGAATGTTCCTAGCTGCCAAGTATTCGCTTAACCCGATTCCGTCATCAAAAGTTCTATTAATATTGAAATTTATGCGTAAA
The DNA here is from genome assembly GCF_035046485.1 of Aedes albopictus. Lineage (NCBI taxonomy): Eukaryota > Metazoa > Arthropoda > Insecta > Diptera > Culicidae > Aedes > Aedes albopictus. The sequence goes on from NC_085137.1 coordinate 63,573,011, forward strand.
ATTGTACTTTTCTGGAAATAATAACATATTTAGTATGGCAATTGCATACTTTTAGGCGTTTTCTTTAGATTTATGAAACTTTAAACTTAAATAATAAAAAAATAGTAAACTTGTAAAAGTTTTGCATAATTTTTCGCATTCCGGGGTGGTTAATTCAGGTGGAAAAAATATTTTCAGCACTTACAACAACATTTCACTGACTGATCAATTTCACCCCGAAAGTAAAGTTTATGATTTTTTATTTCAAATGATCTTTTTTGCCTTTCTCGTACACTAAGTGTACTGGAAAGGCTATATGTTCACTCCAAAAACGACTTTTTGATAGAAAGCTCGGAGGGTCGAATCACATATACCAATCAACTCAGTTCGACGAATTGAGCAAATGTCTGTATGTGTGTATGTATGTGTATGTGTGTATGTGTGTGTATGTGTGTATGTATGTCTGTGTACAAAAAAGGTCACATCACTTTTTTGAACTAAACCTCAACCGATTTTAATGACCGACGGTTCATTCGACGGGGAATCTGGTCCCATTGTTTCCTATTGACAATGGTTCGGATCGGTCCAGCCGTTCCGGAGTTATGGCCATTTAGGTGTTCCGGACCGGTACCCCAGGAAGGGGCCAGATATAAAACGCTACAAACCCATTCATGCGACACATCAAACTACGGCATTTTCGATAACTTGATGAACGGTAAGCAGAAAAATGGTCTCAGACCATATCTGAACCGGTAGCGTCCCGGAGCCGGTTCCGGGTGTCCCACCGGAAGTGGCCAAACATAAAAGTGCACTAAACCCATGCATGCGGCATATCAAACCGCAGCTTTTTCGATACCCTGATGAACAGTAAGAAGGAATACATTCTCAGACCATATCGGAACCGGTAGTATTCCGGAACCGGTTCCAGATGTCCCGCTAGAGGTGGCCAAGTATAGAAGTTAACCAAACCCATGCATGCGACATATCAAATAGTGGCTTTTTTGACATCCTGATGAAAGGTAAGCAGGAAAATATTCTCCGACCATATTTGAACCGGTTGTGTTCCGGAACTGGTTTCGGGTGTCCCGCCGGAAGTGGCCAAATATAAAATTGAACTAAAACCATGCATGTGACATATCAAACCGCGGCTTTTTCGATAACCTGATGAACAGTATGCAGGAAAGCATTCTCAGAACATATCGGAACCAGTAGTGTTCCGAAACCGGTTCCAGATGTCCCGCCAGAGGTGGCCAAGTTTCAAAGTTAACCAAACCCATGCATGCGACATATCAAATAGTGGCTTTTTTGATATCCTGATGAACAGTCAGCAGGAAAATATTCTCAGACCATATGTATCTGAACCGGTAGTGATCCGGAACCGGTTCCGGGTGTCCCACCGGAAATGGCCAAACAAAAAAGTGAACCAAACCCATGCGACAAATCAAATCGCGGATTTTTAGGTATCTTGATTTGGCAAAAAAAAAAGTTTCCGGCCATATTTGGAACAAACCGGTAGTATTCCTCACCGATTAAGGGTGCCCCATCGGAAGTGGTCAAATGTAAAGGAGAACCAATTCCATAAATAGCTGTTTTGGTAACCTGATGAACGGTTAACAAGAGAAACAATCATAGACCACACTTTGGAAAACCAATACTGTGCCGAAACCGGTTCCAGGTGCTCCGCCGGAAGTGGTCAAATGTAGAACGGAACCAAACGCATGCACACCGCGCATTAAATATCGGCTTTTTAGATGACGCGCAGAACGGTCAGCAAGAAAAGTCTCAGGCCACTTTAAGACTACCGGTAGTGTACCGGAACCACTTTCGAGTGTCTAGCCGGAACTGGCGAAATGCACAAATAAGTGTTTGACAGTACATCAAATAGCAGCTTTTTTGAATACACGATGATCGATTCGTAAGAACATAGCCTCAGACCATATTTTAGACAACCGGTAGTGTCCCGAAACCAGTTCTGGGTGTCCCACTGGAAGTGGTCAAATGTAAAAGTGATCTGTTTTTGGCGAACGACTGGAACTATGATAATCGGAGGAATTTGGCACTCTCAGTCTTACAAAATCAAACGATTAAAATAAAGATTAAAATAAATCGTTTGATTTTGTAAGACTGAGGTAAAAGTGATCTATACCCACCCATGCATGAGATAAATCAAATGGTGTTTTTGGGTAACCTAATGAACGTTAGCAATGAAATAGTCTCAGACTATATTTGGGAGACCCGGTGTGCTCCGGAACCTGTTCCGGTACCGCATCGAAAGTAACCAAATGTACCATGCAACATATTACATCACGGCTTTTTGAATAACCCGAGGAACGGTTAACTAGAAAATAGGCTCACACCACATTACAGACTACCGGTAGGGATGCACAACCAGCGTTTGGTGCTTCGCCGGAACTACGAAAGTGAATAAAACCAATGCAAGCGATAAATATGTGTAACAGAACAAAATCTTACAAATTAAACCCACATACAAACAGACGTCGCACTATACTCACTACCTATCGCTCTTGTTTTCAACGGTCAATAAGATACAGCCCAAATGTTCAGAAAAAAATTGTGATCTGTGATTGTGTAAAGAGTTATAGCTTAGCTTGTTAGTATCGTCTTGATATTGATCAGCCTCCAGTGTTAGTGAAGGTGCTCAACAAAGTGCTCAAGCAGTCAACTGAGAAGTCTGATTTTTTTCAGCCCTGCTTATACTTTTGAACATAATGTCGGACTATGTGCAATCAATAAGTTTTAAGTCAATTCAAAGATGTCTGATAAAATGCTTGCTTTTCTATAAAAATATTCAGATTCAGAAACACTTTGACTTACGTTGCCGGAAAGATTGTGAGAACATGTTCGACGAGAAAGGCACTATCACCACTAGGTGGATTAATTTGGGTTTTTGTAATACAGGTCGGACTCGATTATCCGGAGACTCGATTATCCGGGATTCGATTATCCGGAATTTTAGACTCGATTATCCGGAGTATTTTTTATTGGGATTTTTTTAATATTTTAGTGCAGAAATTCAAAATTGTTTATTATAATACTGTGCTGACCCGATTTTGGAAGGCCTCGATTGCGATTTCTCCAGATATTGTCGGTTTTCTGATCCGGTTGTGCTAGTTTTTTTTTTACAAGAAAAATGTTTTACATTCAGCATACCATTTTACAATCAATGTTAACATAAGTTGATATATTTTGGAATCATATACAAATTACGTAACAAACAAATCTCCCATTGCTTTTGAACAGAGCCAAACAATTTAAAAATTCTTTTGAGCGAAAAAAATGCTAAATTTGCGACTGTTTTCAAAATATAATTAACGGTATCCTTTGATAACAGACGCCAATCCAGGGATTTCCAAAACAATGTCTGCCGAGATTCCTTCGGTTATTACTGCTAGGATTCCTCTAGAATTTCCAGAGATTTTTTAATGATGAATTCCCGGTACAGACTTCCAGAGATGAATTCCTCTTGGTATTCCTCCAAGAATTCCGTATGGAATCCTTCAGTCCGCCTGGGATCTCTTCAGGAATTACTGCTGCAGTTTTTTTCCTTACCCTAGGTAAAGGAAGGTACCACTAGGGTTTCCTCTATAAATTTCCTAAGAATTATTCTTGCGTTTCTTGGAAAGATTTCTCGCAGGGCTGCCCAACACTTTTCTCTTGTTTCATACATTTTTGGTCCGTAGGATCGTAAAAATGGTCAGATATTAGATCTTTTAGTATCAAACGGAGCCTGGTGTGAGGGCTAAGGGATACATGTGTTGAAATTAAAATTTAACTTATTCACTTAGCTACCGTGGCAATTCAGTCAAAAATTCCATCCGGCCCGCGGGCCGGACTGCACCGGCAGCTAAAAATTGTCAACAAATTCTAATTTTTTCACTTGAATGACTTAGATGTAGCACTAAGCTTTCATTTGATGCTAAAATATGCCATGCTTGACTTATTTTGCGAATATACCGATTGAAAATGTCCGAAACATGCGAAAAAGGTTGGGCAGCCACAACTAGTTGATGAACTTACAGTGAAAATTTGAGAATATGTGATGCTTTTTTAAAAAAGTTACAGCTACCTAGTTGAACATTTTTTGAAAAGTGAAAATTATGCCTGCCCTGTACCTAATCTTAAATACTCCAACTGTTCTGAACACAATCAAATTCTATTTAGGTAACGTTACCTAAATGGAGGGACCTAAATAGATTTTACCTAAATGGAGGTTTGAGTGTAACTCGTTGAGGTATTTTTGTCGATGACTCTATACCTTGTCTTGGTATGATATCTAATTCGTTCCTGCTCGGGTATAGACCTTCAGGATGTTGTCCATGGATTCCTCTGGGGATTTTTCAAGAATTTTTTACAGAAATCTTTAATGAGTTACAGCAACCTCTCTAAGGATTCCTTCAGTGATTTTACCAGGGGCAAATCAAGAAATTCATTTAGAGAATTCTACAAATATTGTTATCGTTTTTGTATTAAGCGTGTTTTTGCGGAATTGACATCACCGCTCTCAGTACTACATGTGTATCATATGCCAAAAATTAAAATAAACCACAACCACAAGTCTTCGTGTGATATCCCAGTCTTGTTGTTCCACTTGTCCACCTCGTGTCCCTTCGAAAATCGTCTGTATGTATCGTTAGAGGTTGTTTGTCCACTCTACGTTTGACCAGCAGCAATACGCCACACCAAGCTGTCAGGTGTCAACGAAAAACCCCATCACCCTATCCCTTCCTCAAATATTTTTGTTCCCCCTAACCTCGACCAAACCGCGAGTTTTTCGTTTCCCCAAAACTAACATAGTTTATAAGACAAAAACATGAAATTGTAAATAGTTTTAACCGAATTCGGCTCCGTTATGCCTGTTGGCGCATGAGCCTTATAAATGGTTAAGTAAAAAAAAACCTTCACAATCGCTCTTCAACTGTATTGTTTCCTTTGATAGAATCAGAACCTTTTTATGGAGTTCAAAATTCACAAAAAAAAAAACTGCCGATTTTGTCAGCCTAAAATACAATCAAGGTGCTGTATGCAATGCAATATTCCAAATGCTGTATGCAATATTCCAAAGGAACGCCTATAACTTACGTCACGCTTTACGGGGAGAGGGGGAATTCAACATAGAGTGATGACCAATACAAAAAACTTCAGGGGTCTCATTAAAACAGTAGTCATACTGGAAAGGAAAAAAATAACAATTTTGTGTTACGTAATTTATGGACGTCCCCCAATTCAAATTTCTGGCTACGTCATTGCTTCATGCACATAAATTAACAAAAACATATACTTTTCAAATTAAAATTTAATATTTTTTTCGTGATTCGATTATCCGGAGTGAAATAAAAATCAATACTCCGGATAATCGAGTCCGACCTGTAAAATGATTTTCCAGGGTGTCTACTCAAAATTCAAAATAAAATTCCCTGAGTTTTCCAGGTTTTTCCAGATGAAATTTTGAAAGTTTATAATTCAAAAAATAACCCAAATTTTCTAAAAATCATAAAGGGTGACTTAGGGTATCATCGGCAGGTTTGTTCTCTTCGTCATGAGCGATTTATGCCGGCCAAATTGCCTGAAACTTGATTATATTCAGCTTGGTTTGGAAGGATTTGATGCCAACTCTGAGTTCAACAGGTTTCAAAAAAAAAACCATGACTAAGGGGCTTAAGCCTTAAACCAGGTTTAACTATATGTGTAATCCTGGCCTAGCGGTTGAGCCGTGGTGAAGAAATCGACCCTAAGAGAACAAAACTGCCGAAAATATGAAAGTTCCCCTACTCTTCAAAAATTCTTTCAAGATTTCTGAGCATAATTCCTGGAATTACTTCCAAAGTTTCTTCCTGGCTTTCCGCAAGATTCTTTCACACGAGATATCTGTTTGAGTACGTCCCGATAATTCTTGCAAAGATTTTCCGATATACTTCTAGAGATTCTCACTGGATTCCTCCTGAAGATCCATCCAAAACTATTCAAAGTTTCTTCAAGAATGTCATTGGATGAACCTCGTAGCCATGCGGTTAGAGTCCGGGTGGATGAGGGTTCGATTCCCGCTCCAAGCGATGAAATTTTTCACGAGAATAGCTTCTTATCCGTAGCCACTCCGTGTTAAGTTTCGTTCAATCGGTACAGCCGCCGGCTGAAGCCAGTGTCCGTGTCTTTTTTAGTGGTTTTCCGTGATAGCTATCCAATAGTTTATGTCAGAATTTCCTATTTGGATGTCCTTAATATTTCCTCTCGGGATTACTAGAACTTTTTTCGAGATGTCTCATTTTTTTTCAGGTTTTTCCTGAAGTTTCTGTCGAGATTTCTTCAATAACACTTTGCGGAGTTTCTCGCAAGATTTTATTTGAATTCCCTCGAATATTTCTCCAAGAATTTCCTATAAGGTAATTCGTAAGTTATCTCAGGAGACATTCTGAGGAAAACACGTAGAAGAATCCCTGCAATTACTTTGGGAGAAATCCCTAAAGAAGTATTCAGAATCTCGGGACAATTTGTGGTAAAGATTCCGGGAAGAATTTTGGGAATAATGCACAGAATATGTGTAAAAACTCTCGCGGTCACTGAAAGAAATCCGGTACAACTACAAGAAACAGCCTGGCTCTGAAAGAATGCAACAGATGAATTCAATGAGAAATATCAGCAATAACTCCTGTGGAAATCCCAGAAGGCACTCTGGAAAAAAACCTTAGAAGAAAATCCAGGGTAAATTAAGAAAAAACTCTGACCAACATCGGGAGGAATCTTCTGAGAGAAGTTCCAGGAGATATTCCGAGAAAAATCTCAGGTAAAACTTCAAAATAAACCTCGCGAAAACGTTTAACAAATTCCTGTAGGAGAGCAGGAAGAACATCTCGAAGAAAGCCCAAAGCAATGGTTTGAAGATATCACAGGGAAAAAAAATGAAAGAAATCTCTGGAGGAATTCTTGCAGTAAATTCGTGAAAACTCCTTCAGAAACCCTTGGAGGAACTTTAGTAGAAACCCCAGGCATAACTCCTTTAGCAACTCTGAAAGACATTCTGTGAAGATCTTCTGGGGAAGTCCCAAGAGGAACACCGGAAGGAATCGGGTAAAATTTCCGTGAGGAGTGCTGAAAGAAATTCCACGATTTATCCCGACAGATATTCGTATAGAGTATTCGGGATAAATTCTGGCAGAAATCCTACGAAGATTTCTTTGAGCAAAACACTGGAGGAACTCTGGGAAGAAATAGCATCCCTGTGAAAAACTCCAGGAGAAATCGGTTGGAATTCAGGAATCCTGGAAGGAATCCGGAAGTATATCTTTCCAGAAAAAAAAAATCAAAAAGGAATACCAACAAAAATAGCGTCAAAAATGCGGAAGGAATTTTATAAGAAATCCTGGGAGGCATTCCAGGAGGTATTTTAAAGAAGTTCCAGAAAGAAATTTTGACGGAATTTCTGGAAAAAATCATCGTAGCGAAATTTCTATGTCGATTTTTACTACCAGGTTCATACGACCCAATGTTTTTTTTTTTATCGGAGTAAAATTTCCCTGAGTACTCAAGAAATTCCCTGAGTATTCCAGGTTTTTCCCTGTTAATTAAAATTCCCTGAGGATTCCCGGTTTTCCAGGTTTTTCCAGGTAGTAGACACCTTGTTTTCAGTAGAATTTTCAACCTCTTTGACTGATGAAAACCATGGTCGTACTTGTTTTAAAGCATTGAATTTAACCATATCGATAAATATTCAAAAATTATTCGTCAAAAACTGCGAAAAGTGATCAATTTCACCCGAAATCACGGTATTTAATTTCAAGCTGTTGTTGAAATTTTGTGAAAATTCCAATACCTATAATGAATTATTATACAAAAAATCAATATGATGTGCTTCACACGGCTTCTCCAATCATTTTTGTACTCCTTAGATTTCAATTTGTGAATAATGTGTGGATTCGTGGGAAATCAAAAATTTTATATTTTTGGCTGATATTTAGGACTGTTTTGTATGTCTCAAAATAAGTTTTGGTGTATTTTAAAGCGTATTTACATTTTTTAAAAATCATTGAAAAATTGATGTCTTGGTCACCTTTTAGAAGTCATTGTTTATTTTGTATTGAATCGCTACAATTAACATATTTTAAATTTTTCCCAAACCATTCTATCCTTGTTTACTAGTTTAAGGCCATCGAATACACTCTAAAATTATTTTCTTCAAAATTACACGGAAAATAAAATTTTATATGAAAAAAATTTAAAATAAAAATATTTCTACAATAATCATAAAATCTCAAAATGTTTTCATCCCAAAAAACCCGTACCCTAAATAGGCTTCCAGGAAAAATATAAAAGTGTGGGGATGTTCAAAAATAAAAATTAGAAAAATCAAAAACTGAAATTCACGAAATCGAGAATTAAAAAGAATCGTCTTCCAAAACATGTTTAAATCGATTTTAGATGACGAAAAATGATATTTAGATCAAAATCAAAAATTTGGGTATTAGAGGGTTAATCCAACACTGTCCGTCCTACCCACCTTCAAGGCGGTCCTTACCCCAACGTAATTTTTGAACGTTCCCTAATGAAATGATCCAACAAACAATTTTTATTGAATCTGTTTTTGCTCACCAATGGTTTTCCGTAATCTGTTACTGTTTAGCTACAAAATGATATGGAACTCATGGAAATCGACTCAATGAAATAAATCGATTTTTTCTCAATTGTGTTTCGCAACGCATTGAGATACATTCTGAAGCATTCATGTTATGTCATGAAATCTAGATACATTTGAGGTTCGAAATCATTGTATTAACTAAACATGTCAGAGTTAAATTTCATCAAAAAAACTTTTATGAAAGTGCTCCTTTTCAATTAAATAGACGATTTATTTATTAAGATTAGTCTTCCTAAGTAATTACCTACCTTTAGGCGTTATTCTTGGTTTATAGGATTTTAATCCTAAAATAACTTGAAAAGTAGGTAAGCTGTAAGAACTTGGACAACATATTCGAAATCAGGGACCCCGAATTTAGTTAATAAGGGTGTCTGAAATTGCCAAAAATGAGTCTACGTAGTTTATGGACAGCGCCAAATTGAAGTAAATTGTGAACAAAAATAAAATACTTCATCCATTGCTAAATCTCCGTATACATGTAGATAAGGTAACAAATCAATTGTTTTTATGGTGGACACACTCCAACACTCATAATAGGGGGATTAGGGGCATAATGGACACCCTAAGCAAATGAGTCTGTTAGGCCTGTATAACAGACAAAAACTTAACATATTATCAGTTGGCTTACAACTTTAACTTGTTTCCTACGTATTTCAATCATTTACAGTTGGTAGAATGTCATTATTGTGAAGAAATAATGAATTGAAAACAGTGTGTTTTTTGGGGCTGGCAGGAAAGGTACGGGGCGAAATGGACACCCATCGGGGCATAATGGACACCCCTGCATATTTTATGCTGTATCTTTGAGAATATCGACCAGTTAAGTAATTTGCCAACGGAGATCAATACCACAGATATGACACTCCATTTTAGACAAGTTTACATAACTTCAAAGTTAATTAAATAAATTTTAGGCTAAAATAATCGGATTGATTTTTTCCAAGCTCTCTAAAACGCCTAACAGTATGCAATGCGCGTACATCCATTCATAATTGCCAGTGTTCATTTCGCCCCGATTATACTACAACATTGAAATCGCTATTTTCAGTAAGCTCTGATCAAAAATATAATACTTCATCCATTGCTAAATCTACGTATACATGTAGATAAGCTAACAATTCACTTGTTTATATGGTGGACACACTCAAACACTCGGTATACCTTATTTGCTGCTGCTTCGAATTTATAAGAAATCCACCATATGGAAAACACACTTTAAATTCAATGACATTTTGGTTATTTTGAAGGAATATAAATGGTACTTCTGAAAAACAGAACAATGACTTGTTCCTTTACACTTATGCATTGAAAGTTTTACATAAAAGTCAACGGTTTCGGCAAAAACAGGGGTGTCCATTTCGCCCCGGGTGTCCATTATGCCCCTAATCCCCCTACCTTATTTGCTGCTGCTACGAAATTATAAGAATTTCACCATATAAAAAAAACATATTTCAATTTCAACGATATTTTGGATATTTTGGAACAATATAAATGGTACTTTTGAAAAATAGGCCCATGACTTGTTTCTTTACTCTTATGCATTAAAAGTTTAACATAAAAGTCAACGGTTTCGCCAAAAACAGGGGTGTCCATTTCGCCCCGGGTGTCCATTATGCCCCTAATCCCCCTATTTATGAAAAATATATATTTTTATGGTACATTAACATATGATTATATACTACGCATAATAAGTTTCCTTTATTTAAGTTGTTTTCGAAGTTTTTATACAAATTTTTAACACGACAGTTCTATCTTTCTATCTATTTGAAATTACATGGGCATTAATGCGCATTGCTTACTTTAAGGCGTTTATCGGTGTATGGAGATTTCTGTCTCAATTTACAAAAATGATTCCAATTTATAAAAACACGCTTCATTAAGAGATTCAAGGCCAGATTTGGAATCTACTATGATCGATTTACCGAAAATAAGTGGCCATTTATTGACAAAATAGTCAGAACGTTGCTGTAGAGCAGATTGTTTACGCGACATGTTTCTGCAAAGAATTACATACGTTTAGGCGTTTATTGGTGTAGTCCTGTTCCAATTTACAGAAATAATTCCATTTCGTAAAACTACGCTTTGTTAAGAGGTTCAAAACCAGATTTAGATTCTATTATGATTGATTTACCAAGAACAAGTGACAATGCATTGGAAAAAACAATCAAAGCTTTGGCTCTGCCTGATCCAGACAACATTGAGAATTGTAAGAAAACCCTGCAAATGTTATTTTAAAAAGCTGTGAGCATTCGAAAGCGCCTAAATATATGCACGTTCTAACCAACATATCAATTGAACACCCCAAGTTTCCCATGCAAACGTTGGTCATAAACTGTGAAGCCCCGTTCCAATATTTTTCAAAAATTCTTTCTCAATGGCACTTCTAGGGTCCCAAACCCCAGTTCTTTTTTATCCCATAACACAAACTAGTGTAGAAAAGATGATCGATGGGAAGCGAGCAGAGTATGACGACTGTTTCTCTGTAACACTTTTTTTTTAATAATCGATGAAATAATCGAAACAAATAATCGATTATCGGAATAATCGAGTAAGGCACTACTCGATTAAAATTTAATCGATTAGTTGAACGATTAATCGATTAGTTGGGATAATCGATTAATTTGCGACATCACTAGCTGTGAGGTTCTACAAAAAACGAGAGGATAGGGGAGTGATACAGTCTATGGGAGTTTATCCATGAAACAGTAGCAAAATAGTTCAAGAGGTGATGGACGAACGGGTTAGTTCGACGAGGAGTGCCTACGAGCGATGAACGAAAAGCATATTATCAGAAGTCAAATGTCAAATGCAAGTGCCCGGTCACTGTTCCTTAACAAGAAACAGTATAGGATAGCAAAAACAGAAGACAAATGAATCTACCGCAGCAAAAATTAGTCTGTTTCACGAATAAAAAAAACGCAGCAAGAAACGGTAGCACGAAGAGAATGAGATTGCTGAAGCGTAGGAAAGCATGGATAAGAAGAATATGCGCAGCTTTCACGCGATTGTCGATTGTGCACGGCACAATACTGCGCCTGTACCCGCCATGTGCAATGACCGGGAAGTTATTTTTTTGACGAACAAAACAATCATGGGTGGATCACTTCGCAGATCTGTTAAATGGTTATAATGAAGTTACAATATTGAATGGCCAAGCAGTGGAATCACCAACATAAGATGACCTCTTAGCCATGAAGGAGGTAAAAAACGACATCCCAGTTGAACTAATTAAGCAGTGAAGCGAGCAGCTACATCAATCAATCCACCAGATTTTTTTTTTCCAAAGTATTTATTTGATTGGCTCGATCGTTTAGTGAAAAACTTTACGGAGCCGATTGCTCACGAATAGTAATAAGATCTAATATTACATTTAATTAACAATATAAGAAAATCAATACATGCTCTTCCGAGCGCATAACTTTTTCGGTCTCGAATGCTCTTTGGATCCTGATGATGCAAATTGTGCTCGACGTTGGGATGCTTGCTGCTTTCCTACCGCTTCACTGAGCGCGTTTGCCACCTGCACCAGTGTTGCAATACCTTCTTTTCGACGTTCCTCTTTTTCACGTTCTTTTTCACTTCCACTTATTTCCGCTTGATGTAGATCCGTTATTTCCTCATTAATATCTTCCGTTTCCGTTGTTTCCTCAATAATGTCTTCCTCCGTAAGTTCAATAATTTCTTCCGAAACTTCTACCGTTTGCTGGGCTGCTGCCACTGGTTTTTGTCCGGAAACAATAGCTGCATACGATCCGGGTCGCTGATTGTGCCGGCGCACACGCTGTGGGCAGAAGTCCTTTCGATGACCCACGGCATGGCAAAGAAAACAGGTGTCTTTTAAACCATCGTAGAAGACATGTCCCCTACGACTACCTACATCAATTGCCGGTGGAATTGCCTTCTTTATCTCCATATACGCACCACGTACCCCAGTGTGCATATGTCCCAATCCAAGCTCCGGAGCGTACTTTTCTCGAACTAAGCGCTCCACTTTACCGTATTCGCCTAGTGCGAGCGATAGTCTTTCATCACTCACCTCCGGCGGTAAGTCGAACACACGGACATAGCGAATGTTGCTGCCCAATCTACTTGAAAAGGCATTGACTAGAATGTGTCAAGTACAGAGGGATTACCCTTTGAAATTCGACATACATGATACTACCGCATGTCCTGTTCAACAGACTGAGACCTTTTGAGGAGTGCTTGGTCAGCGAACACCAGGCTAATTTTTGTGAGAGCCGAATAATGACGGATCAAATGTTGACGATCCAAGACAAATTTCTGGGGTATAACTTGCAGACTCACCATCTGTTCACTGGTTTTATAGCAGCGTACGATTCAGTTAAAAGAAATAAACCTTGACATTTAATGTCAGAACATGGTTTTCCGGCGAAACATAATAGGGGCCATTCATAAACAACGTAGACTTTGGGGGGTGGGGGTGGTTCTAGCCCAAGTCTACGCTCCACACAAATTTAAAATTTTTTGTATGGAGGGGGGGGGGGGGGGGTGGTGGTTTGAGATGGTCAAATTTTGGTCGATGTGTCTACCTCGATACAGGTACAAGTGCTTTTTTCAAATTTACTTTTCAATTGAATGTTGCACTCCAAGGAGCGATTCCCGAGCAGAGGGGAATATCAAATTAATAACTACGAAATCACAAAACCTGTTTTTATATCTTGTTTTGTTATTATTGAATTATCAAGGCATTACGTTTCCATAACATGTTTTGTTGGACAATCTTATTTTGTTATGACCAAGCAATTGGTATGCAGCCCTTAAATAACATCTCAATATTACATTCTGTTGTGGAACAAGTTTGGTTATTATTGTATTATTGAGAGTGCACAAATACTTTATGGTATTGCTATCCAAACTAAAACAATATTGAAACAAAACCTACGTCATTCTACAACGTTATTTACAGCATTTGAGGGAAAGCAACTGCATATTCACTCATCAATTTGTCTTCCTCTTCCATTTATCATTACATCCAAACTGAGACAAAGTGCATGCCCCATATCACTAGCTAGTATTCCGTGGGAAAAAGTTTGCATAATGCACCAGAAAAACTGTTTAACGATTTTTTGAAAAGTGCGCAAAGTTAGGCCCTAGGAGCGCAAAGTATGGTACGCTTACGGTATCACATTTGATAAGAGGTGTGGTATATTACGTGACATGGAGGTGCTGTAATGTGTACAAAACAAAGTCCCTGCTGGGCGGCGCGAGGTTTTGCTAAATTTCTGAAATTGACTGAGTTGTAGCTGAAAAGTACCCAAAATACCAGCCACTGCCCAAGTGGCGCAGTACCCTGCATACATCTAAACGAGAACATAGCAGACGATATTGAAGGTTTTAAAGGTTTTCAAAGGGACGTTCCAGATTCCGCCTTTGACATGTGAATTTCAATGATAAAAATGTCAAACTTATGGAATAAACTTGTTTGAACGAAGCTAATACAGACAGCTGAATCCAAAATTGTAGATGGTTTTGAATGGGATTTTTCAGAAATATTTTGTATTTCACATGTTTTCCCTGTCGTTCCAGAGGATGAAGTCGGATCTACCTATTTGAAAGATAGGTACATGAATAGTTGAAAATACACCTATTAGGGAAGAGAGAAACTGAAGTTCGCATTCTCACATGTTGGTCTAAATATATAGAATTCTCAGCCATCACGAAGTCATATATGATGTAGAAAAGGATGCTAAAGTGGAGGCCATACCTGACTAGATGAACATAACAATAATATATCATAATTATATCTCAATGTGATATAACTAACAAATTATGTTATAATTTTGTTATGACATGGACTGTTTCAAACTTTTTCAAACTAAATTATAACAAGATATATTATAATCTTTCGTAACTAGTTTTGTTACAAATAAATCAGAACAAACTCTGTTATAACTTTGTTATTTTTGCAACTGAACAAAATAATCAGTTGCAAAAATAACATAATTATATCAGAATATGAAATAATTTTTATTTTTAGCTATATTACAAAAAATGAGAAATTTGATTAAGTATTCGTTTTTTTTTTCATTGCTTGTAGAGCAAAAGGTCGATGGATAGCAGGTAAAAGATCAGAAAATGTTTATAAGGAAACAGCTTTATTCTATGTAATTGAAAAATTAAAAAAAAACATTCAATTGCTGTTGTGGGGCTGCAGTTTTGCTTGTTTTTCATTGCGTAGAATGCCGGAAGCGTATCCGGCTACCCTCAAAACTGAAAAGTACTCATATTTTTTCAACTTTGAACTGATTTAAGTGAACTTCGACTCGTTTGAATAAGAAATCTTTTTTTTTATTGAATTTCCTTCTTTCAATATCCCAGTCCCGTTACGGTGCCAAATTCCTATCACTTTTCTACGATTCCCAATTCTTATAGGTTAAGTAAAATGTTAGCTTCAAAAAATGATACATCTGCAAATGAGTTTTTTTTATCTCAAAATTGAGTAAACTTAGTTGAATTTATATGTCATTTTAACAGTACTGCTATTCTAACCTCTAATTATAACGTCAAAAAGTATCGAACAGACTATGTATTACGAAGTAATGAATGTTAGTGAGAGTAGAGATAGCAAATATGGTACCTACTAAATAATTCTAATCAATAAAAATGTCAACTATACAGACAATTCTGCTCAATTGATGATTGCATTTGTCTATTATAACTTTTTTCTTTCGGTCTATTATTATTCGATCATAATATTGTTTGACATTATGTCATAAATATCTTTTTTCATTACGAAAAATAATCTAAAACAGAATAAAACTAAACAGCATCTGCAGAAGTAATCATATCGGCATATGATATAATTAGCTTTTACCTTCGCTCACGTAGGTACGTGTATAATCGCCGTTCTCACAACGCGAACAAAACAAAAAATGAAATAAAATCATCTCCGTCTGGAAAGGATCTTTGTCGCCGCCAAAATGCACCCCATGACGAAGCTCAATCATAAATAGTCGACTAGCAACTTTTTCGTCGTTCTCTTTGTTCCGAAACAGCCGACGACAGGCCCTGCGAACGCCACCACTGTTATTAGTGTTACAGTGCACATGTCTGCGCACCGCGATAGCGCTGTTGGTAAGAGAGAGAGGTTCGTTGTTTGATCTTGCATTCAAATCTCTGTCTATTTTTGTCCTGCGACTGACAAACATGAAATGGGGGAATAGGGAAACTGGCAATACGTAGAACCAGTAAAGCTTCTATCGTCCCTCACTGCAAGTGCTGTGATAGCCTCATTGGTAAAGGAGACTGCAAATTAACGATAGCAGGATTGGAGGTTCAAATCCCGTCGATGTTTGTAAGTTTTATAATGAATTCGAATTTTTTTTTTATGTGACCTATTATTTTCTAAAAATAGAATAACACACTTAAAATAATTACCCAAAAATGAGTAAAAAAAGTTAGTTTTTACCATAATTTTTCTTTCAATCAATAACTCTTCAATATCAAAATTTGTTATTGAAATATTTCCGAAATTCACTGTTATTAAGTTGTTATTGCCACTAACAAAACATGTTATTAAATTGATTTTTCAGGAACAAATTTTTGTTATGTGACTTGTTATTTTGCCGCTTATGACAGCCAAGTTTATAACTCAATATGTTATGTTAATAACATGAAAATTACTAATTCCATTATGCAGTTATTTTGCCAAAATAACGCATTTTGTTATGCTGTTGTTATTCTCTTCTGCTCGGGTTAGATGGTCCGGTATATGTGCTTCTCGATAATATTAATCCCATCGGTATTGTTCCACTGTTTCATTGTGTGATACGCAACCCCCCTCGAATGAAACCGGTGAACGTGATCCCTAATTACCAAAAAGTTTATCGACCATTTTAAAACGATCGTTAGATCAAAACAAAATTAAGGGTGCACATCAATTTGAAAATAGTAACCTTATTTATTAGGCTCCAACATAAGGCATTTCATAGAGCTTTACCTAATTATTTGAAAATTATGATCGTTTTCCTATTAGTTTTAATTACAATGTGAGAGTATCGTTAACGTTAACTTTGTTTTCCAGTACCTGACCCATTGGAGCTTCAAAAAGTGATAAACGTATTAACATTTTATGACGCAAAATTTCGATAGCTCATTCCTTTGTTCACTTCATCATACCGGTCTGTTCCCGAAGGAGACAATTTAATTCGTGCAATTTTCCTCAGATAAATTTGCCTGTAATAACTTCCAATGGCCCCGGCTACCAGAGTAACAAACGAGCAAAAATTTGGTTATTACCTTCGAGAATCAAATCAACGTTTTATTGGGGAGGAAGCCATCGCATCGCCGCAACCGAAAGACCGCAAGTAGCAGCTGGACGAAAAAAAATGTGCTCAGAACTCACATATAGCCAAGCCAGCCATCCATCGGCCGCAACGCATTGGCTGCGTGCCACCATCCTAACGAGCAAATTTACATATTCCATTAAAATCACGCATTACGGTCATAAAGCATGGCCAATTTTACGCGTTCTCCAGGGTTGTTGTTGGTCAGAAACGTAGTGAAGAGCGGTTGAGTCGGGATAGGGTGTGATTGGTTGGTTGGACGGTTCTTTTGCAATCAATTTGATTGTAAGAACTCGGTATGAACATTGTTTTATTTTACTTCCTTTGTTGGTTTCCATTGACTACTGATAATGAGAAAAGTAGGCAAACTCTTCAATAATTCGGCAAATTATAACTCAAAAAAGTTTTAATATATAGTTTAATTCGCATAAAAATGAGGAATAAAACTTCTCATAACTTGTGTGCTCATTTGAAAGGTGTCCTTGCCTTTGGATTGAAACTCATTTTCTAGGAAACAATCCCTACAAAAAATGCAATATACATTTTATTTTAATAATTCCGAAAGTTTGTCGTTTGCGAACAATGCTGGCTACATATGAAATATGCAAACTGCTGTAAAACAACCAAACTAGATATTTCTACGATTTTGCATCAGCACTCCCAATCAAATGCAAAGTCTCCCAAACTGATGCCTTACAACATTTCTGAAGCAATTCCACGAAAAAAATACCACGGAACGCCGTC
Source organism: Aedes albopictus (assembly GCF_035046485.1). NCBI lineage: Eukaryota > Metazoa > Arthropoda > Insecta > Diptera > Culicidae > Aedes > Aedes albopictus. The sequence continues at coordinate 63,590,687 of NC_085137.1, forward strand.
ACGCAAGCATGCAGATTTTATCAACTAGATTGAATGGGGCTTGCTCTGGTCTGGATGCCATTGATGTCGTCTCGCGTTTTCATAAGTACTACAAGCCACCAACCACCAGCTAACACTGGACTGCCACAGAAACGGGAAGTACATCTGGTCCAGGGTTCTGCTTCTTGCCGAGTACGCTCGCGGGAATTGGCCGCACGGAAAGTGAATGATTTTTCCCCCGCTCGATTTGCTAACGCCAGCAGATTTCGTTGGCTGGCTGGCTGGATGGCCGGCATTCGAAGGCAGCCCGGAAATCCAGATGGCCTCCACTTGGTGCCACCAACCAGCAACCCTTTGTTGGGTGCTCGAATTACTATGGCACTATACTGACAACTACTGATTGCAGTCCCGACTGGGAAGGGGAAACAAAATGGTATATTGAATTGTTGTTTAGGGTGCGAGATCATTTGGACAGGAATCAAATTTTGGATACTTTTCGCTATCAATGAGTTCATGTGAATAACATCAATATAACAATGATATTGATAATTGATTTGAACTTTTGTACATGGCCAGGTGCTTTTTGTACCTACAAAAAATGAACTTTTCTCAGTGTGGTAGTATTATTTTCGCTCTCTGCTGCACTGACGTAGTCGTTTCTTCCGTTGTTCCTTTGGCCTCCTTTACCTACATTCTCTGGTAGAACTTTTGTGTTTCTTGGTACAGTAGGGTATCGCGCCACTTGGGCGGTGGCTTCTATATTCGTCTGTTTTCCACTATAACTCAGTTAATTTTGAACCAATTGACTTGAAATGTTGTGCACGGGTAGATACTAAACCTATCTCACCGCATTCCAAAAATGGTGTCAATTGGTTCAAATTTGACTAAGTTATAGCGGAAAACAGACGATAATAGAAGCCACCGCCCAAGTGGCGCGATACCCTAGTTCTATTTCCTCTTCATCCTCTTCTCCCAGGCATTTATTTTTCTCTTTAAATAGGCTGCTCTACTGTTTCCACTTCTGCTTGTATCGTTCCAATTTTTGCCGGGTTCCATGCTGCAGCGATGCCGCCCGCGCTGCCTTCAGTTCTTCCGAAACTGCTTCACTGCTTCCGGCTACGTCATTGATGGTTGCTTGCAGTCCTTCAAAGAGGACACATCGACCTCGCCCTCGTCTGGCAACGCTGCCTCGCGAGTCTATACTTATGCTGAGGTGACATCTGGTTAGTTCAGCCATAAGGCATTTTATGAGACGTTTCAAATCAGCTGTTTTTTGAATGTTTACCAGTTTTGAAGTCCAACCGGTGGGCCCATTTATTTACATTTTCGCTAGCATATAGGGTGTCCCAGAAAGTATGGGCACAACTTTGTATAGCGAAAATACAATCATTTTCTTAACAAACAAAAATTTTTATATTTTTGTATTTTTATTCAGAGTATTTTAATTGATACCTGTAAAGAGTTTATACATTAAAAATGGTTTCTATACGCAGAATGATTAAAATGGAAAAACATCTTTTAAAACTTCTGCACAAACTACTTTTTTACGGTTTTGCCAAATATCCAAATTCGAAACATTTTTTTCAAATTTTTTTCGTATGATACATTCGAAAACATGTTTCCTCAGATGGTTGATTGAAATTTTTTATAAAAATATGTTATGATTGTGCGTACGGGCAAATCATAATTTTGAGAAAACTGAAAAATTCGACTTTTCTATTTCTGGATTAGACATGCCCAAAGACATTCGAGTTTTAAAACATGTTTTGACGAGAATAAAAACAATTCAATCTACACTTTATGAAGCTGGAGCATTTATTGAACTTATAGTGAAATAAAAATGTGATTTTCTGCATGTTGTGACATATATTCAGAAGCTTGTTTTCAACTATTAGAAAAACAGGTTTTCAAAGATATCAATTTTGGTGTTTCAATTAATTTTTCAGGTTCAAAAGTATATGTTTTCAATTCGAACTTAGGGTTGTATAATAGATACGCATGTAGAAATACACGGACATATTTTTTGAAATTTTTATCGAGTTTAATTTCATGCGTGGAAAACAATTTGTTAAGCGATGTTATTGAAAAATATAGCAATTTGTGCAGAAGCTTTAAAAGGTCTTTCAGGAAATGTTCTACCGCATTCAAACGAAGCGTGAAATGCAAATTTTAATGATTGGCATTTGATGTTGACATATTAAGGCAGGATATGTGTGAAAATAAAGTTTGTTTATGCATCCATTCCCAAATGGCAGAGCTGCAAAGTTGTGCCCATACTTTCTGGGACACCCTATAACATGTGATACGGGCCCATTTTATAAACGGGGTTCATTTATCTGCAAAAATGCGTCAATCCTCCAATTATAATTAATATCCGTAGACCGTGGGGCTGTTTTTTTCATCTGCTAGTGACATCATACAGCTTGGGGGATTGATACATGTCGCATTAGAAACCGAAACATCTCTGCCAGCAAAAATCTGATCAGCGCTCACCACATGTTATGCTACTTTAAGCGAAAACAAAAACATCAAATGTAAACAATAACAATGAGCGGCCCACCGGTAGAACGTCTCGTAAAATAGCTTATTCAAGGTTGTGTACAGAGGCGGTTCCTCCTCTTCTTGGCGTAACGTCCTCACCGGGACAAAGCCTGCTTCTCAGCTTAGTGTTCTATGAGCACTTCCACAGTTATTAACTGAGAGCTTCCTCTGCCAATGACCATTTTGCATGTGTATATCGTGTGGCAGGCACGAAGATACTCATGCCCAAGGAAGTCAAGGAAATTTCCTTTGCGAAAAGATCCTGGACCGACCGGGAATCAAACCCGTCACCCTCAGCATGGTCATGCTGAATACCCGTGCGTTTACCGCCTCGGCTATATGGGCCCCTGCCGCGGTTGCCAGTACTGAATATTGTTGATGACGGGGGTAGTATGACCATTATCAGGTAGTGGCGATAGTGGATGTTGGCGCCGTTCATCAGTCAATACCTGGTCGATTTGCGATTCCGTCTGTTGTCATGATCTTCAGGGTAACGATAAGGGAGGCTGTGTTGAAAAAAAAGTGCTACGTAGGGTCACTTTTTTGGGAACAGTCAAATCGATGTATCATAGGCCGTTTCCGTCAACTAGTGGGCGCTGAACTGAGTGTTAAAATCTCCTAGGCCTATGATAATTTTGACGTCAAGGTTTGGGCAGCAATCATACTCCACTCGCATTCAAGCTGCGCATTCTTGTTATCATGCAACCTCATTCCACAAGGATTTCTTCCAGGAGTTCCACAAGGAATTCTTTTAGGAATTCCACAAGGAATTCTTCCACGAATTCCACATGGATTTTATCCAGAAATTCCACAAGGAATTCCTCTAGAAATTCCACAAGGATTATTTCCAGGAATTTCACAAGGATTTCCTCCAGAAATTCTACAAGGAATTCCTCCAGGAATTCTACAAGAACTTCCTTCATGAGTTCAAAAAGTATTTCCTCCAGAAATTCCACAAGCCGTTTCTCAAGAAATTCCACAAGGAATTCATCCAGGAATTCCACACGGATTTCCTCCAAAAATTCCACAAAGATTCCACAAGAAATCCTTCAGGAATTCTACAATGAAATCCTTCAGGAATTCTACTAGGATTCCTCTAGGAATTCCACACGAATTTCTTGCAGAAATTTCACAAGGAATTCCTCCAGGAATTCCACAAGCAATTCCTTTAAGGAATTATAAAAGGAATTCTACAGGGATTTTCTCCAGAAATTTCAGAAGGAATTTCTCCAGAAATTCCACATGGAATTTCTACACGAATTCTACAAGAAATTCCACAAGGATTCTCTCCAGAAATTTCACAATGACTTACTCCAGGAAATCAAAAAAAAAAAATGAATTCCTCCAGGAATTCTACAATGATTCCTCCATGATTCCACAAGCAATTCCTCCCGTAATTCGTTTAGGAATTTCCTCCAGGAATTCCGCGAGAAATTTCCCCTGCAATTTCACACATTTCCACCAGAGATTCCTCCAGGAATTCCACAACCATTTCTCAAGAAATTCCAAAAGAAATTTCACAAGCAATTCTCCCAGGAATTCCGTAAAAAAGTCTCCTGCGATACCACAAGAAATTCCTCAAAGGACTTCTTCAAGGAATTCCTCCAGGAGTTCCACAAGGAATACCTTCAGGAATTCCACAAGGAATACTTTCAGGAATTCCACAAGAAATTCCTCTGGGAATTCAACAAGGAATTCCGCAAAGAATTCTTCAAGGAATTCCATAAGGAATTCCACAAAGAATTCCTCCAGGAATTCCACAAGGAATTCCTCCAGGAATTCCACAAGGAATTCCACAGGGACTTCCAGAATTTCGCTAAAAGTTTTTCCTGCAATTCCACGAAGACTTCCATCAGAGATTCCTCCAGGAATTCCACAAGAAACTCCTCAAGCAATTCTTCCAGAAATTCCACAAAAAAAATCTTCTACAATTTTACAAGAAATTCGTCCAGAAGTTCCACCAGAAATTTTGGCAGGAGTTACACAAGAAATTTCTCCAGGAATTCCACAAGGAATTCCTCAAGGCATTCCACAAAAAATTCCTCCAGAAGTTTCACCAGAAATTTTGCCAGGAGTTTCACAAGAAATTTTCCAGGAATTCCACAAAGAATTTTAAAATGAATTTCTCCAGAAATTCCCCAAATATTTTTTCCAGGATTTCCACAAGAAGTTCCTTCAGGAATCCCACAAGGACTTACAGTGCGTTGAGCAGCTCCGTTCTAACAATTCTTACTGGAATTGCATCGGTAATTCCTCCGGGATTCTTTCTCGTAAAATTGTTATCTCCAAGGATTTCTTTAAGGATTTCTTCAAATTTTTCTTGAAGAATTTTACCTAGAATCCCTCTTGAAATCTTCAATGATTCAACAAGGGATTCTTCCAGAAATGTTTTCAGAAATATTTGTCATGAGATTTCTCTGTTCAATTGCTAGAGTTTTTTCAGGGATTTCTCTATACATTCTGGCTGTGATTTCTTCAGAAATTTGTCTAGGATTTCCTCTTTGGATTCCTTCTAAGATTCCTTCAGAAATTTTGGACACTATCATTTGGTTTTTACGGAACTGTCGATGACTTGCGGCGAAAATTTGCACATTCGTGTGTGCTGTCATGTGCAACAACCGTGACGAAAACTTGCTGACTGGCAAAACAATAATGATGGCTGCTATGACAGAGCATTGTCAAATGGTGCAAATGAAAGAGCGTCAGACAGACTTCAAATCGATAGCGACGGACAGGCTGTGGAACCTCCAATGCTAGAAGAGATGAAAACAGCCATTAGGGAACGTCCATAAATTACGTCACGCTTTTAGGGGGGAGGGGGGGTTCAGAAAAGTGTGACAACCCATACAAAAATTTCAGAGGTCTCATACAAAAAGTGTGACATAGGGGGGAGGGGGGGGTTGAAAATAGGCATTTTTAGCGTGACGTAATTTATGGACGCTCCCTTATAGAGCTGAAGACTAACTAGACTGCTGAAAAGGAAGAACGCCCAGTCGTGATTCTCAAGTACGATAGTGAGCAAAAGAAGATATAGGAAGAAGAATTCCCCGCAAGCTAGTTGGATGGTCTCATTTGGCCTCTATACAGAGAATGTAACTTGAAAATGGCTTTTTTAGTGTCAACAAAATTCAAATACTGCTATTTAATCTTGTCCTACGTTTCAGTCGCATATAGGACCTTTATCAGAGACTCATTTATCACAGAATCTTCGTCCAGTGTGCTCTGTGATAATTGAGTCCCTGATAAAGGTCCTATATGCAACCGAAACGTTGGACAAGATTGAATAACGGAGATTAAAAATCCATTTTCAAGTTACATTCCATTACATTCGCAACCAAAACTGATCTAAGTAAGGAAGGATATCAATCGGAGTGCGAAAATAACACTTTTGAATTCGGCGTGCAAAATGGTGTCCGGAATCTGAGTCCTGAGGAATTAAGGAGTACTTCGTCGGTGAATATCAGGCGCGGTTTTTGTGAGGACCGATCAACGATGGATCAAGATCTCTATAAATTTCGAGAGTACTACTTGCAGACCCACCATCTGTTGATTGATTTCAAGGCATCATTCGTAACCTTAGACGGACTGAAGCAGAGCGATGCTCTTTAGAACTTACTGTTCAACATAGCACTGCAAGGAACGATAAGGAGAGCTGGTGTGCAAAGGAACGGAACCCGAGTAGAGGAAAATAACTCAATAATGGCATATTTTGATATGGAGAACAGCTATGGCAGATTATGCACGAATACGGATTCCCGGATAAACTGATACGATTGATCAAGGCGACGATGGATCGAGTGATGTGCGTAGTTCGAGTATCAGGGACACTCTCGTGTTCCAGAGGAACTACAAGCTAAAACCATATTCAGCAGAGAAACAGGAAGGAGTTGAGGAGGACCTAAGGACTCGGAACGTTCAGGGCGTTTGAAAGCAATTGGTCCAGGGCCACGACCAGTAGAAGCGACTGTTTCATTCGGCGTAAACTCACCACAGCGAGTTGTAACCCATAAAGAATCAAGTCACTAAAAACTCAAACTACCGTTAATCTTAATATTTGCACATAGAATATGGAAAAAGCTAAGTAAAAATAAACGTCACGTAATCTTCTTAATATTATATCCTTCTATTCGGACCACTGTTCCCAAGCAAAAAAACTAGAACCCCGCAATCGTTGTTGTTGGCCGGTCGAGGAGTGTAGGTGGTGAGTTGGGTACAATGGTAGCCGCCAACTGCTAGATAACTGACTGACTGCCCGGAGGGCCCCGGATGCAACAAAAGCAATCCACTATCATCCAGAGAGAATGGTTTTGTGATATGATAGGATTTTTTTCCCCAGCTGCCATGATCACGGCTAACGGGCCCGTCACGACGCGGTGCGGTGCATGCAATTTGGTGGAGTTTTTGACAGTGTGATAACAGCTGAATTACGCCGTCGTCCAACCAGCCGGGCTTCTGCCAGTTCCTCCCTGGGGCTTTGGGACAGAAGGTCGAAGGACAAATGGTCGAAGGACAAAAGGTCGAAGGACAAAAGGTCGAATGGACAAAAGGTCGAATGGACAAAAGGTCGAATGGACAAAAGGTCGAATGGACAAAAGGTCGAATGGACAAAAGGTCGAATGGACAAAAGGTCGAATGGACAAAAGGTCGAATGGACAAAAGGTCGAATGGACAAAAGGTCGAATGGACAAAAGGTCGAATGGGACAAAAGGTCGAATGAACAAAAATTTCAGTTGACCAATTTACCAGTTGGTATGTCTCACTTATAAGACAATTTTTTTTATCTTTGTTGCCGCTCATTGAGAGAAACATTGTAGTGCTGTTACAGAAAGCATATGCATTTCAGCCACTTACATTAGGCTTAGGCTTTCCTCTAGAAATTAGGCATTTCCTGTATAATTTTTCCTTCTTTTGTTTTTAGGCTGTTCTTTCAAGTTGTGTTAATGTAGTATTTATTTAATGACAATTTAGTTTGATTTTTTGTTCAGGATTTTTCCTTCTTAAATTTTAGGCTGTTCTTTTAACTTTTGTTACTGAAATAATTATTGACTCCTTAGGGATTTATTTTTCAATCAGAAAGTTTGCCTTCTTTTTTCCAATAGCTGTTCTTTCTAACAGTACTGCAGAAATATTCATTGACTACTTGTGCTTAGTGAACATCCCCTCTTGGATTGATAGGTAGATCCTAATAATTATACTGTATAAGTAAACAATTTCATTTTATTTGCTCATGCAGGCGTTACGCCAAAAATTGAGAATTTTCAATCGCCCTCCCCCAGTTATATACTAAATATATTGCTTGTTACACTTTTGCAAACACCCTTCCCCCTGTAATCGTGACGTACTTCATGGATCACCCCCATAATACCCAGAGATTTGTTCTTTTTCTTCATTATAGTCTGGTTGGCTTTATTTAAGCGCTGTAGTAATGATTGGAGTTTCAAATGATAATATTCCGATCTATGATTCATCCTTCTTCAACCCATAGGCTGTTCTTTCAAGTAATATTGTTTTCCATATTTAACCTTCATGGAGAACATCACTTTCCATCATTTATGGGCATTGCAAGTTTTAGTAGACACTTTCCTATCTTCTAATAATGATTGTTTTGAAGTTGTTGAAAAATTTTGGTATCACTGGTTCTATTTTCAATCGTCGTTTTTCTGTCGAATTCTGATCATTTTTTCGTGTCTTCCAATTTATCTATAGACTACTTAACCTTTTTGCCCTTTTCGACCTTTTGTTCCATTCGACCTTTTGTCCCATTCGACCTTTTGTCCATTCGACCTTTTGTCCCATTCGACCTTTTGTCCATTCGACCTTTTGTCCATTCGACCTTTTGTCCATTCGACCTTTTGTCCATTCGACCTTTTGTCCATTCGACCTTTTGTCCTTCGACCTTTTGTCCTTCGACCTTATGTCTTTCGACCTTTTGTCATAGATTCGATTTGCTTGCGCATTGTTTGGTCGGTACCACGGTGTAGGACGGAAATATGAAATAAATGTAATATTTTTGCCTTTCTCGTACACTAAGTGTACTGGAAAGGCTATATGTTCACTCCAAAAATGACTTTTTGATAGGAGGCCCGGAGATTCGAGTCACATATACCAATCAACTCAGCTCGACGAATTGAGGTGATGTCTGTGTGTGTGTATGTGTGTGTGTATGTGTGTGTGTATGTGTACAAACGAACTCACGTCACTTTTCGGCAGTAAATCTCAACCGATTTTAATGACCGACGGTTCATTCGACGCGGAATCTGGTCCCATTGTTTGCTATTGAAAATGGTTCGGATCGGTCCAGCCGTTCCGGAATTATGGCCATTTAGGCGTTCCGGATCGGTACCCCAGGAAGGGGCTAGATATGAAAATGCAACAAACCCACGCATGCGACACATCAAACCACGGCATTTTCGATAATATGATGAACGGTAAGCAAGAAAATAGTCTCAGACCATATTTGAACCGGTAATGTTCCGGAACCGGTTCCGAAGGTCCCACCAGAAGTGGCCAAATATAAAAGTGAACCAAACCCGTACATGAGACTCATCAAATCGCAGCTTTTTCAATAACCTGATGAACGGTTAGCAGGAAAATAGTCTCAGATCATATCTGAACCGGTAGTGTTCCTGAACCGGTTCCGGGCGTCCCGCCGGAAGTGGACAAATATAAAAAGGAAACAAACCCATGCAAGCGACACGTCAAATCGCGCCGTTTGCGATAATCTGATGAACGATTAGCAAGAAAATGGTCTCAGATCACATAAGAAACTACCGGTGTTCCAAAACCGGTTCAGGAGGTCCCGCCGGAAGTGGCCAAATATAACAGTGAAGCAATCCCAGGCATGCGACACATCAAGTCGCGGCTTTTTCAATAATTTGATGAATGATAAGCAAGAAAATAGTCTCAGACAACCTAAGATTCTACCGGTAGTGTACCGGAACCGGTTCCGCATATCACGCCAGATGTGGCCAAATATAATAGTGAACCGAACCCATGCATGCGACACTTCAAATCGCGGCTCCTTAGGCGACCTGATTAATGGTTAGTAAAAAATAGTTTTAGACAATATTTGAGACAACCGGTGGTGTTCCGGAACCGGTTCCGGGTTCCCTCCGGAAGTGGCCAAATTTTTTTTTTGATGCAAATATTATTTTTCTTTTATGTCCGAGACCTCCCATCGGGTACGAGGGGGGGGACAAAAATAAATAAGAAACAAACAAAAAAAAAACTATTAAAAAATTTAAAATTTTACCAACTATTGAAAAAATATTTTTCAACTATTGAAAAATAGTTGCTTGTAAACATTTTTTCTATTGAAAATGAAGTCATGGGACGCCATGTTTTTTTTTCGCCCCTTCAATATTATGGGATTTTTGAAGGGGGGGTGACATAAAACAAATTAAATATTTGCGTCGGCCTTATTAACGAGATTTTTAACTTATGTTTTGTGAATATATCGGGAGTGGGATTCGATCCCAGGCCCTTGGCATGATAGTCTTGTGTTCTAACCATCAAACCAGGCCCGCTCCACCGCCAAATATTTAAATGAACCAAACACATGCATGCGACATATCAAATCGCGGCTTCTTAGGTAACCTGATGAACGGTAAGCAATGAAATAGTCTCAGACCACATAAGAAACTACCGGTAGTATTCCAAAACTAGCGTTGGGTGCTTCGTCGGAAAGTAAATTTCCTTGGCTTCCTTGGGCATAGAGTATCTTCGTGCCTGCCACACGATATACGCATGCAAAATGGTCATTGGCAGAGGAAGCTCTCAGTTAATAACTGTGGAAGTGCTCATAGAACACTAAGCTGAGAAGCAGGCTTTGTCCCAGTGAGGACGTTACGCCAAGAAGAGGAGAGGAGGAGCTTCGTCGGAATTTAAAAGTGAGAAAAATTAAAATAAGCGATAGATATCTTGACAAAACTAAGACGATCTCATCCAATCACAACATTTCAGATTCCTGAGGTGTAATAATGCAGAAGGATGGGTCAACGTTGTATGGGAAAATTAAAATTTAACCGTAATAACTCCGAACAAACTTTTTCAATTCTCTTTCGCGTCTAAAATGACTGCGTGAAATTTTTGTGCGACTGGTTGCTCCCTCACGCACTGTAATGTGGTTGAAAGTTGAAAGGGATTCAGTATGAAAAATTTCAGTTACTTGCTTGTTTTTGTCAAATTTTACATGCATCTTGTAGCCAATGATAATAAAATATAGCGTGTCTAGAAAATACTTTGTCGAAAATCGTTAAGGAATCTGTGTTTGTGAAAAAGTTGTATCGTCTTGGTGTTGATCGGCCTCCAGTGAAGGAGGTCAAGCTGTCAACTGAGAGGTCTGATATTTTTCAGATCTACCTATACGTTGAGCATAACGTCGGAATATGTGCCATCAATAAGTTTAAAGTCAATTCAATGATGGCTCTGATAAAATTCTAAGTAAAGTATTCTCATGATTCAGGAACATTTCAGCTCACGTCAACGGAAACGTCATGAGTACATATTCGACGAGAAAGGCACTATCACCACTAGGTGGATCAATCCGGGTTTTTTTTTGTCGGGATTGTGTCAACAATAGTTTTGTTTGGATATGGAGCTAATTTTTGTCGTTTTTGTCTATACAACGTGTTATAAAAAGCTGTGGATGTAGTCTTGGGAACGAGGAAGGGGTCACCACAAATAGCTCATTGAATCGTGCTGATGAATAGGTAAAGCCATGATTCAAAGGTTTGGAGAACAAATAAATTATTTCCGTCACAATTTATACTTCAAAACCCAGTAAGGTCCGAACTCAAACCGGAAAATATATAGCCAATCAGTACAGAAGCGAGCAATAAAGGCACTTTCCCTTCAGTACCGAAGCAGAACACGTTCGCCACTCTTGCACAACAACAGCCGATTTAGAAGCTTCTAAGCAAACACGTATACCATAACAACACCATACAGCCAGTAAAAAACCAGAAATCTTTCCTCGTAACCACAACTTCACTACACTTCATCACTGCAAGCCTTCCATGTACAGGTCTGTGGAAGCAAAGCAAATTCAAAGCTCGGATACCCGGAAGAGAACCGCAGCACCATTCAGGAAGTTGTGAGGCGTGATGAAAAAATATTGTCATTATCCACTTATGGTCGTAAATCGTGGTAATCAAAAATTTGAGTTTATTCCTCATCCGTTTGTGCACTCGAGTACTGAATGGTGCCGTCGGTTGGTGTTAGATCGTCTTGCGTAGGGGTAAGGAGTGCAGGGTGACCACCTTTTATAAGTGCAGATCCCAAATCCAAAAAATCGGATTTTATGTCATTCGTCAAGTACAAAAAAGAAAAGAAATGAAATGCGCACATAATCAAGCATCCCAAAGCTTTTTTTTAACAAATTCTTCTTGGAGTTTTCAAAAACTCTTTCATGGGGGGGGGGTCTGTTTAACACCCAAACACCCCCCACCCCCCCCCCCCCTTGTGTGCGGGCTTGCCTCCAGGGATTCCTCCAAAAATTTACCTACAGAAACAACAAAAAATCTTTAGTAATTCCATTAGAAATCCTTATAGATTTTTTGTCAAAAGCTTCTCCAAACTTTTTTAAGAAAATCCTATATAGATTTCCTAAGAAATGATCCAAATGGTTTTAATTAAATTATCCAAAAAATCGTTCAGAGATTTCTCCATTCCATTCTTTAGATTTTTTTCCTATCCATTCGGAAATTATTCCAGGGGTTTGCTGAAAGTTTTCCAAAAACATATTCAGAAATTCCTTTATGGATAAGAAATTCTTTCAGGGATAAATTCTGAATTTTCACTATTTACTCTAGAAATTTCACAAAGAATTCTTTTAGAAAATCTAGCAAGGTTTGCTTCAGAAATTCCCCCTTTAATTTCTACAGTAATTCTTCATTGGTTTATTGATTTTTTTTTTCTAAAGATAATTTTTGGAAATTTCTTAGAAGATTCTTTTACAAACTTTTCCATGGATTTCTATAGCAATTTCTCTATAGATTCCTTTGGAAAATTCTTGAGGGATTTCTTCAGAACTTCTTGCAGAGAGTGTTTCGCGTAATTTTGTGGGAATTCCCTAAGAAATTAGGCAAAAGATTATACCAGCAATGATTTCTCCAAGTTTCATTCAATAGACACGGATACCGTCCTCGGCCAGCGGCTGTACAGACTGAATGAAGTTGAGCAGTAGACAATGGACACGCAAAGCATGCGCCAGTGGATACGATATCGATACTGTTCTCGGGGAGAGTTTCATCGCCTGGAGCGGGAATCGAACCCTGACCCCATGGCATGATTCGATAAGAAGCTTGGCGATCCTAACCGCATGGCTAGGAGGCTTCACATTAGAAAATCTTCCATGTTTTTTCAGAAATGTCATCTAGGCCGCTTGAAAAATATGTCAGGGATTCATACGAAAATTTTCTCGAAGGTTTATGGAATAATGACCAGAGCTTGCTACAGAAATTGTTCTAGGGATCCTTTCAGAAGTTTAAAACTTTACATACCTTTAAAGACCTGTAAAGACTTTTTCAATAAAATAACAACTACTTCAGAAAATCTTCCATGGATTGCTCCCAAAATTGCCTCATGGATTATTTTAGAATATAATCCAGGATTTTTTTTTTCCAAAAATCTTTCATGGATTCCTTCACTAAAAATTTTGAATGAACTGCTTCAAAAATTCCTCCAGATAATCCTCCAGAAATTTTGTTGATAGTTCTTCTAGAAAACCTTCCTCAGAAATTCCACAGGTTAATTTTGAAATCTCTTTAGCAATTTCTTCAGAAAGACATAAATTCGAAGTTTTTCCACAAATTTCTTAAATATTAACTTCAGAAATTCTTTCCGAATTTTTTCAAGAAATTTCTCTTGAGATTTCCTCACGGATTTTTTTTTTATAAAAACTTCCTGGAATTCTTCAGGAAATTCCTCCAGTAGATCCTTTAGAAGTTCTTCTAGTGAATATAGTGATTACTTCGGGAATTCAGGAACTCCTTCTCCAGAAAATATTTCAAGTATTGCTGCAGAGATTCTTGTTTAGTTTTTGTAGTGATTTTACGAGAAATTTCTGCAGGAAACCTGCCAGAAATTCATACAGAATTATTTTTTCATAAATTTTCTACGGGTATTTCTCTAAGAATTTTCTCAAAAAGTCAGGATTCTTGCAGGATCCATAAGATGGATTCTTTCAGTAATTTATTTAAAAAATTCCCAAGAGTTTAACAGCCATAATAACCATATGTTTTCCTTTTAAGAATTTTTCTACGAGCTCTTTTGAAATCATCTCAAGAAATTGTGGTAAGAATTTCATCAGGAGTTTCTGAAAGAGATTGCTTTGATTTTCCTCCAGGAATTTCTTCAGTAAATCCTCCTTTTATATCTTCTGGTATTCTCCTCTTATTCGTTTAGATTCCTCCAGGGATTCATTTCAGAATTCCTGCAAAGGAAATTCATTTTGAAATTTCTCTTGGGTTACTACACAAATTACTCAAAAAATGTTTTTCATGTTATATGTGCTGCAATATTCTCCATCCACATTTTTAACCCACGAGCGATCGCGCTGTTGTATTTTGTACAACACGTTGAAAAAATCCCGCTTTTTGTACTCAGCATTAGCGTGGTGTTGACGCAGGTAGTCAACCGCGCGAGTTACGGAAGGTTAAAAGGGCGTATGTGAGAAACCTAATAATCTTCTTCGAGAAAATTTAATTCAAAAATGAGTTTTTGGATTGAAATGAATATTTCTGATGGACTTCTAGAAAAAAAAAAATACACAAAAATCCCTGGAGAAGTGTTTGAAGCAATTCCGAAATAAATATTGGAAAGAACACCTGAAATAATGCCGGAAGGAATCCCGCTAGAAATTCAATTCGAGAAAAAAATCTGTACAGGAAACACGGTAAGCATTCTTGAAAGATTACCTTGAAAAATGAGAAGAAACAATGAATCAACCCCAGTAGAACTCAATCCAGTAATCCTGAAAATAATTCCTGAAAAACTTTTGGAGGAAATTCATAAAGTTCTGAGAGAATTCTTTTATAAATCAAAGAATAATGCTTAAAAAATCCCACGAAAAATTCTTTTGAATGTTCTAGAGGAATCCCTGATAGATTCCCTGGGAAAGTCACTGAAATACTCTTAGAAGAACCTCTGGAGGAGGGATGCCATATGATTTTTTGAAAATCTTTATCTCACTTTACAAAAATCTGTATTCCATACACAATTAGGGGGGGAATCTGTATCCTATAGAAAAACAAAAAAGCACCTCTAGTTAAAAAATCTGCATTTTATATAAAACGAAATCTGTACGGATGCCTAAAAATCTGTCAAATACAGATAAATCTGTAAATATGGCATCCCTGCTCTGGAAGAATCCTAGGAAAAATTTGTGAAAAAATCTTTGAATATGTAGTAAACGTGGAAGAAATCTCTGTAGGAATTCCGGAAAACCACTCCTCCATAGATTTCTTCAAAAGTTTCTCTAGAATCTAGATGTTCATTCATAAATTTCTTCATGGATTCTTTGGGATTTGGAAATACTTTTTAATTTATTTATTATTTTTTTTCTGGTGGGATGGGTTTCAGAAAATTTCCCAGAAACTTCTTCAAAAAATTTTCCACAGATTCCATCGAAAATTTTCCGTTAATTTCTTCAGGAATTCTTGCAAAAAAATGCATCAAAGATTTACCTGGGGTTCCTTTTTTTGAAATGAGACGTTTTAAATTTTTGGCATGATTTTTTTCAGAAATTTCTTTAGATACTCACTCACAAATTTCTCCAGGAATTCATTTTTTTATTATATTTTATTGATGACACTTCACCAGATAAGTTGACATTCGTGTTCAGGAATTCATTTAAAAAAAACGTTAGAAGATTCCTTCAGACTTTTTTGAAGATTTTTCAGAAATGTTTCCAAAAGTTCCATCAGAATTTCCTTGGGGTATTCTTAAGAAAATTTCCACAAGGATACCCCAAGAAATCATAAAACGGTTTTTTTTTTCGGAAATGTCATTCATGGATGGGTTAGATTTTTCAGGGTTTCCTGTAGAAACAAATGGACTGATTCTGGAATGTCTCCCGTGATTTCTGATTTAAACAGAAACACCAAAAAGTATTATTCTAAACTTAGTCGGCTAGTGTTACCAAGCTCTTAGTCGCATCGTGCTGAGGAGTGTGGGTTAGATTCCTGCCGCAGCTGTCAGGAAAAGTTTTCGGCTGTGCCTATGGGCGTTGCATGCTAGTCCGTTGTCTAGTGTCGTGCTTCCTTCAAAGAGCGAAAAGCTCACTGGAAGCATAGAACGTGTCCGTGTCTTAAAAAATGTGTTCTGTTGTGTGATTAAGACATTTTTACACAGCCTCATGCAACTTTGTGCACCACTTGTTAAGTTCAATATTTGTTTATGAATCTCTAAGAGCTCCCTTGGGTATAGGTCATCGGATCTACAATCGTAAACAGTCTGAAACGTATTGAATATCTTCTGAAACCACCTGAAAAGTTTGAGAAACGCGTTAAAGTGCCGGTGGAATATCCCTGAAGCTGACCTAAGGGCTGTGATCCAAAATGTATTTTCAGAAACTGTAGCCCCCTTAATCCCTCTCAAAACCCCCTGTAACACCCCTGAGACCCTCCGAAAACCCCCGTAAACGCCTTCGTAACGCCTCTGAAACCCCCCAAAAATCCTCTGAAGTTTCCTAAAACACCCTCGAAATTTTCCTAAAACCCCCTCGGACCCCACGTAACGCACCTGAGACCCAAAGATATCCCCAAAATCACCTGATGATGATTAACCTGGGCTTGTTAGGGGAATATCTGTAAATAAAAGGAAAATCTGGTTAAGTACGGTTCCTTTGAATTCCACTAAGGATTTGCATCCTTTGACAGATACGTATTTCGACCTCAACTGTCTTCAGTGTCTTGTACTGAGTCGAGTCAAGTACAAGACACTGAAGACGACCTTACAGTTGAGGTCGAAATACGTATCTGTCAAAGGATGCAAATCCTTAGTGGAATTCAAAGGAACCGTACTTAACCCGATTTTCCAAAATCACCTACATAACGCCTCTGAAACTCGTCAAAAATCCACTGTAGCTGCCTGAAATGCCTAAGAAATCCCTCTAAAACCCCCTCGGACCTCGTGTAACGCACCTGAGACCCACAGGAATCCCCAAAACATCTATATAACGCCATAATAACGCCTCTGAAAATCGCCAAAAACCCTCTGAAGCTTTCCTAAACGCACTCAAAATCCCCTTAAAACCCCATCGGATCCCATGTAACGCAGCTGAGACCCTTCGAAACTCCCCGAAAACTCCCATAAAGCCCCCCCCCACTCCTGAAACTTTCATGAAATCAATCTGAAACCCCGCATGGCCCCCTATAAATCTCCAGGTCACTCGCCCTTCTTAAACTTCTTTGCAATCTTCAAATGCATTTAGGTAATAAACTGAATCCAATTAGGTAATGAATCCATTTAGGTAAGAACTCTATTTAAGTAGTCCCGACTCGCTACCTAAATGAAGGATTTGGTGTTAACAGATTATTTTGGGTATTTTTCAGAAATTCCTTCAGACCTTTATCCGGTGTTTTCTTCAGAAAATCTTCGAAAAAGTCATCCAAAATTGCTGCAGAAATTCTCTAAGGAATTAAGTATTTTTTTGAAACCTTCTAAAAGTTCATTCAGGAATTTTCTTTATTGTAAACTTTAAAAATCCTTCAGTTAGTTTTTCAGAAATCTTGGAAATTTCAGATTTTTTTAATGGCTGAGACTGCTTTAGTAATTCCTCCAGGGATTCTTTGAAATAATCCCCTGAAGATTCTTTTAGACATTAACGGAAGGTTCTTTTAAAAACCATTTCGCGGGTTTCGAATGGAAGAATTTCATAGAAAACTTTTTTTTGAATTGTAACGATTTTCCGAGTTTTTTTCTGCAGAGAAGTTTTCCAAGAATTTATTCAACAGTTACTCCAACGATTCCTAAAATCTTCCATGGATTTCAAAAGAATTCCTCCAGTGTTTCTATCTTCCATGAATTTCTTCAGAAACTCCATTAGTGAGCTTCCTGGAATTCTTTAAGAAATATTTCTATTGACTGAGTATCTTGAATACAATGCTTCAGAAATTCCTCCATGATTTTTCAGCTCGTTTAGCTACACTATACTTTACATGGACATCTTCAGAAATTTTGTTTATTATCGGAAAATCTTCCACGATTCCATCAGAAATTCTTCCAGGAATTACTTTAAAAAATCAGAAACTCAGAATTATTTGAGAAATTTCTCAAAAGGTTGCCTCAGAAAGCTCTCTTAAGATTTATCCAAAAATCTCCCCAGAATTTTTTTTTTAAACTTTCATAATTTCCTTCCAGAATTGCTTCATAGGTTTTTTAAGCAAATCCCCAGGAATTCTGCTAGAATCTCTTAGGGATTCTTTAATAAATTTCTCCATCGGTTTTTTTTTTTAATTCGTACTGGTATTCCTTGCGATATTCCTTTAGGAAATCCTTCAGAAATTTCTCTTGGGATGCTTTAAAAGTTTCTATTGAAAAATCCCCCCAGGACTTTGTTTTAGGAATTTGTTAACGATGAGGAATTCTTTAGTAAATTTCTTCAGATTTGTTTCTTTGGAGTTTGTTTAAAAAATATACTTCCAAACGTCCTGATTGAAAAACATAGTCTTCTTAGGGAACCTCACTGATGTCATTTCCTCGAAGAAATACCAGCACTAGTAGTATGGGGGCGCCGAAATTTGGTAGCCGTTAGTAATCAGCTGTAATTTTACTATAACAGCACTGACTGGTATAAAAGTCTTAAGCAACTTGTCCAAAGACATAGCATACTGTGCAATTCTCAAGAAAAGTACTGTTCTATTATTAGGACGATGGTCGGGACCCGTGGTGTAGTGGTCACACGTTCACTTAACCCTCTAATACCCAACCTCACCTTTAGACGGGGTATAGTTTCAGCATTTTTGTAATTTTTGTTCAGTGGGCAATAACATTTTTTATATTTTTGTTCTGTATATCTCAAAATGGTTTTTGGTGTCTTTTAAACCGTATTTACATTTTTTTTTAAATCATTGAAAAATTGATGTTTAAGTCACCTTTCAGATATCATTGATTATTTTGTATTGAATAGCTACGATTATCATATTTTATTTTTTCCTCAAGTCATTCCATCATTGTAAAATAGTTTTAGAGAGCCGAATACACTCTAAAATTATTCTCCTTTAAATTACACGGAAAATAAAATTTTCAGTAAAAAAAAAATAAAAAAATAAATAAAATAAAAATATTTCAACAATAAGGCTGATACAAATTTAATTTTGACTTTTTGTCTCCCCCCCCCCCTTCAAAAATTTTTGGGTGGATTTTGCATTTTGAGGGGGCAAACAAAAATATATTTATCAAAATATCGGGTCTTGCTAAAAATTCTTTAACAAATCCGATGAGTTTTTAATATTTTTTAGATTAAATACTTTATTATTTTTATCCCCCCCCCTCGACCAGCCAAAGAGTGGTGGGATAAAAAGTGAAATAAATATTTGTAACGGCCTAATCGTAAAATCTCAAAATGTTTTCGTCTCAAAAAATCCGCCGCCCAAATAGGCTTCCAGGAAATATATAAAAGTATGGGGATGTTCGAAAATAAAAATTAGAAAAATCAAAAACCGAAATTCACAAAATCGAGAATTAAAAAGAATCATCTTCCAAAACAAGTTTAACCCTCCTCTGGCATTAGGGTCATTTTTGACCCAAACCGTACACTACGCCAGCGAGCTGTTTCCAACGTGGTGCAAAAGGAAGGTTAAATCGATTTTAGATGATGAAAAATTATATTTAGATCAAAATCAAAAATTTGGGTATTAGAGGGTAATAAGGTTCATGGGATGGTCATGGGTTCGATATCAGGCCCGGCACTTGCAGTTTTTCGTCAGTTGCTCTTCCCCCCGAGAGTGGCTGACACCTGACCCTATTCTAAGCATATGTTCTAACGGATCCGGAAACTAGGATATCGGTTAACGGTTACTCATAATAGACCCCCAATCGGATTGAAAAAGGATCAAGAGCCACACATCATCATCCTCGTGCTCATGATCAGTAGGTCAGCTCCAGAGGCACGTTCCTCTACATTTGGGAAATTTGTGCCATTTTAAGCTTCTACCATGGACACTGGACTGGGTAGAAAAGTGCCAGCAGCGCAAAGGCAACCAGTTCGATATAGTAGAATTAGAATAGAATACATTTAGGCGCTGTACCAAGTGTAAGTGCAGCTGCCAATTGGAATCGCTCAGCAGTGCCCTAGTGGACAACAGAGCTGTAAATTAGGTTAATTGGCCAGAGAATATCAATGATTGGCGTTCGAGGTAGAGGACCCTAGAAGTGTCATAGTGTAAGAATTTTTGAAAAATATTGAACCGGGCCTTCACAGTTTAAAACCGAAGACCACATTATCAAGAAGACTTGTAACACTGCTGAAAATCGGGAGTCACTGTTAGCAGCGCCACCCCGGATGAGGTGGCACTGTTCATGATAGTGTGTGTAAATTTTCATACTCGCACCAATACACTCTTACACTTTTACACAAAGGTACCACCTTAGCTCACCAGGCAGCGGTGTCGTCGGTGACGCTTGCCGTTAGTATGGAAAAATAACAGAGGTGCATGTCTTCTTGATAAAGTAGTCCGAAACAAACCGAAGTTTGTATAGAGAACTTATAGTGTTCAATTGATATGTCCATTAGAACGTGCCGTGCATATTTTTAGGCGTTTTTGGTGTTTTGGTTTCTTTTTGATCCAGTTCCAACCTGGGTTAAAGCTGGATGAGATCACAGTTTCAACCCCAACCCGACTTCGGTTTCGCTTGTACTAAAGTTTGTTTTAGTTTGGTTGACGCTTGTTTGTTACACATTTTCCGCCAATCCAGTTCCAACCCAGGTTCAAAAAGAAAAACGGCATTAGTTTCGTTATTGTCTAATGCCTAAATAAGGAGTGTATCGGAAAGTAGTTGAAAATGTTCAAAATGCTTTATCTCGAAGCTGGGTTGGTCTTTTCATTTCGGTTCTTCTATGAAATCTTCACAATATAGTTAAGTTTAGAATACCTTGGAAAAATTTGGAAAAAGTTTAGAATTATTGAAAATATGGTTAAATGAATACACCTCTCAAAATAAAAATCTGCACAAAATGCAATTTTGTTAAGATTTTTCAACATTTCAAAAATCTGTAACGAGTAAAATTTGTACGATTAAAAATCTGGAAAATATTGATGCTTGTTAACAGTTATGTACACATAACATATCATTCAACACCGACTTACAAAATTCATATTTTCGACAGAAAAATCTCCTATATCTACAAAATGGTCCACTCCAAAATATGTCTATTTTTTGGTCAAACTTTGAAGTTCTGCTTTTAATATCTTAAAAGGTTTTAAAATTCTATTTTTTGCTCTAACTTACTCGTCCATAAATTAAAAAACATACCCTATTTAAAAAATGCGAATTTTTCATTTTATGTATTTTTTATTTGCGTAAACATGATTTGGAGGAGCATAGAAAAAGGGGTTCCTCAAAAATGGCCTTTTTTCATTTTTAAGAATTGCGCTTAAATGCAGTGGAGATTTTTCTTGAAAAAAATAATTTGCCTATATCATGAGGATTCTGGAGCTTATTATATTTGCACAAAAAAGTTAATAATTTTCGAACATTGTCGAACTTTTTTCGCAATTTAAATTTTTTAGAAGGTGTGCAAAAATTTAAAAACATGCGTTCAGTAATCTAGGTTTAAAACCCATTTAAAAGAACATTTTAAGAAAATCATAAAAGCCATTTCTTTTTTCAAGGATTTATACAGTATCTCCAAAAATAAAATTACTTAAAAGTTGTATTAAACTATTTTTTAGGCTATTTTCAACATTTTCAATTACTTTACGATACACTCCTTATATGCACAGCGCGTTCCAATGCTCTAATGTTCTAATGCTCATTTGATCACCCCAAGTTGTCCATACAAACATCGGTTTTGAACTGTGAAGGCCCGGTTCAATATTTTTCAAAAATTCTTTCACTAGACACTTCTAGGGTCCCAAACCCCAGTTCTTTTTTTTTTCTCATCCCATAACAAATTTAGTGTTGAACGGTGAAATTTTTCCAATACTTTCAACAGATCAAGTCTACACCTTGTCCCCTAAGTTAGACGCGGTTTGCTTGCTTACAGCAGTTAGTGGTGCACGACGAACTCCACCCGTTCGGTCAGAGAGGCGGCGGCGTCAGCGGCTTTTGCAAAGTGTGATTCATGCATACCTCACCCGTCCTCCCTGACCAGCCCCGTGCAAGGGGCATCAAGCAACAACATCTCCACCAGCAACACCACACATACAGTAATAGCGCAAGCAATTGAGCTTTTGTGATTTCGCTGCTGATGCTGCTGCTGTTCGAGACGGAAACGATTGCAGCGCTAGCAGCGCAGTATTTATACGATTCGCCCATTCGTCGTGCATTCCCATCCTGGGATCCTCGTGCCGGCGAAATTTATCGCCCTTTCATCGTGCAGCGACTTTAAAAACGGCCAAATTTATCCGCAATAAATTTTTACGACCAAAAACACGCAACGACTGCGACGACGGCAACGACGATGATGACGGCGACGGAAAACAAAGTCCCTCTGGAGTCGCCCTTCTCCCAGCCACCCGCAATCCATCCACGGTGTCGATGGTGATGCAACGATGGATTGGGGGTCTTTGGAGTGAGACCAATCGCCTCGCCCTCGCTCAGGAAGCAAACACAAGAGATGGTCATAAATTCTTCAAAATGACAATTTTTCAGTATCCTCTCCGGGTGCGTGCGTATATTGTAGCTACACTGGCACTGGCTGGATGCCGTGCGTCGGTTGTTGTTTGTCGTGGCGACAACGATGATGACTGGGAGCAGGACGACAACGACAACGATGGGAATTTGAGTGCCGCATCGGGAGACACACGTAGGGGGACCAAGTGAAAGCGTGCGAAACGGTTGGATCGATGTTTTTTGAGTAACGTAGAATCTTTAGAACGTGGGGTGGTCGTTAGAGTAGTGGGAAGATAGAGTTACCACCAGTTTTAAAACTCTCAGAGGTTGAAAAGGTTGGGTCTCCAGTTAGCCTAGTGGTTAAAGCTGTGGATTGCCAATCCGGAGACGGCGGGTTCGATTCCCGTTCCAGTCGGGGAAATTTTCTCAACTCCCTCGGCATAGTTGTATCATTGTACCTGCCACACAATGTACAAATTTCTGCAATGGCAGGCACAGAAAGCCCTTCAATTAATAACTGTGGAAGTGCGCTAAGAACACTAAGTTGAAGAGAGGCAGGCCAAGTTCCAACGCGAACGTTGAGCCGTGAAGAAGAAGAAGAAGATTGAAGAAACTTGACTAGAGGCTTAAACTAAAACACATTTATGAACATTTTTAGAGTTATGAGTTAAAGCTTATCGTCCGTAACTGCTACTCCAGTATCGCCAGGTCAGCTACACTAACACAGGAATCCAAGGGAAGATTGGGACCAAGGCATCTTCTGTGCATATTCTATTTCTTTAGACGAAAATTGCGTCTACCACGTCATATTGCAGGTGAATGTGAGGAAGCATATGATAATGCATTTTCTTGTCCACAAGAGACTGTTTTTTTTTTATAGAATGAGAAAATCTGCAACAGATACCCAAGAGGTGGTTCCTCGGGTAATGTGGGGATCGACCCACTAAAAACTCATTCTCTCTCTTCCTTACCTTCGCGGTACGCCCGTTAGGGATGACTTCGAGAAGGGGGGACCGTACATGAGTACACTCTAATAGTAAGCGTTCCACCAGCTACCTCCTTAAGTTGTTCACTCTCCCCTGGAGGCTCGGGTCCTGGCTAGTACTTAGACTACCCGTTGAACTCAAGCTCCTGGATGGGGAAGGGGGGCCAACTCAACTAGCTGTTGTTCAGCTCGCCATTTACTCTGTAGTTCAAGTACGATTCGAGAAACCGTGGAAGTAACGGAGTCCCACTTGTCCGCCCCCATACACATCCTTTCAACAATGTTGTCAGGCGTGATATCTTTACCGTATACCTCCTGCATACTCGACCTTTGCTCCACGAAACGTGGACATTCAAAGAGCACATGCTCCGCGGTCTCGTCGCAGTCTGCACACTCCGGACATGCGGGGGAACCTGCGTGTCCGAATCTGTGCAGATACCACCTAAAGCACCCATGGCCTGACAGAAATTGAGTCAAGTAAAAATTCACCTCGCCATGGGGCCTGCTCGTCCACTTGGACACGCTCGGTATGAGCCTGTGTGTCCATCTACCCTGGCTGGAGGAATCCCATTCACTCTGCCACTTCAGCATAGACGAGGTTCTGGCGATACGCCTCGCGCCTCTTATGCCGCGTCGCTCGAAGCATTCTTCATCCTCTGCCACCACTAAAGCTATGGGCATCATGCCCGCTAGCACACATACAGCGTCCTTTGAGACCGTGCGGTATGCGCCCACCATTCTAAGGCACATCAGCCTGTGGGTACTCTCAAGTCGCTTCACGTTTCGGTTAACCACTAGCGCCTTCGACCATGCAGCGGCGCCATACCGTAGTATGGAGACCGCTACTGCCGCGAGCAGCTTACGCTTACTCGAGACTATTGCCGAGCTGTTTGACATTATCTTTGACAATGCCATTATCGCCATGCTTGCCCTTTTGCAGGCATATTCTACGTGGCTTCCGAATTTCAGCTTATCGTCGATCATGACCCCAATTGCTTCAGTGAGCGCTTAGAGTTGATCGTGCATCCACCTGTGGTGACCACTGCCTGCTGTTCAGACTTACGGTTGTTTACCACCACCACCTCCGTTTTGTGGTGCGCGAGTGCCAAATGTCTCGACCTCATCCAATCCTCCACTATGCCAATTGCGTGAGTTGCTGTCAGTTCCACTTCCTCTATCGACTCGCCGTATACCACGAGGGTAATATCATCGGCGAAGCCGACCAGCTTTACGCCCGGTGGAAGTTTGAGCCTCAATACGCCATCATACGCCGCGTTCCATAGTACCGGGCCCAAGATGGACCCCTGCGGTGATTTTGTAGCTCCTCTCGCCTTCCCCGGTGTCATAAATTAGCACTCTATTCTAGAAGTAGCTCTCCAATATCCGGCATAGGCTAACCGGGACTCCTAGGTGGTGTATTGCGCACTCAATGGCGGTCCAGCTGACGCTGTTGAACGCAAGAGACTGTAGTTTACTGCGTCTGCAATAGGTTATGCGGATGTTGGAGTGTTTAGGAGATGGTTTTCTGTCAGAAATTCAGGTTAATGCATGGATGTCGCTCTGGTCGGCGTATGGTAAAAGACTGTGCCCCAGGATAATCGATTAGACTGAGGCCCGTGTGTCCTCTGTTGTACGTAGGAGTCGTCTCTATCCGACTCAGTCTATGGTTGTGCAACTCCAGTCATGCACTCTGCGAAGAATCTGCAGATCGTCCTCCACTTGATCGATCCATCTCGCTCGCTGCACACCACATCATCTTGTACTGATTGAGTTGCCCATAAGAACCATTTTTACCAGGTTGTTATCCGACAAGCTGATGACGTGTCCCAGTCACCGTAGCCTCCAGACTTTCGCGGTATAGCATAGTTTTAGAGCCCAAAACTCTTAAAACAGTCATCATCTTGAATTTTGGGCTGCTATCTTGGATATTCTAGTTGCCAATTTCGGATATCCTACCCATAAAATTTGGTATTTTCATGGTTTTAGAGCCAAAAGTTCCTAAAAGTCGCCATTTTGAATATTAGGCCGCCATCTTTGATATTTGTTCGTCATCTTGGATATTATAGTTGCTATTTTTGAACTCAGAATATTTTCCCCATGTAAAATATACTCATAGTGCATGGTTTTGGAGTCTAAAATTCCATAAAATAGCTGCCATCTTGAATTTTGGGCCGCCATCTTGGATATTTTGGTCAGTATTTTTGAACTCTGGATATATTCCTTATGTCTAGTACATATACCCAAATTTTATGATTTTAGTGCCTAAAACTCCTTGAAATAGCCGCAATCTTAATTTTTTTTTTATCTAGTTCATTTATTTGGGGCTCAATCGCGTATAACGCGTTACGGAGCCGAGGATCTTTCTTTGTACTTAATAGTATACATTATACAGAGTAATATCTTTTTAATGATATCTGTTAGTAATGGGTGGAAGCCAGGGTACTCGTGGCAGCTCGAGGTTATAAGGTCACATTCTGAGGGATGGACAGGGTAAGGATTGGGCCAAAGGTTTCACTGCAGCTCATCCGGGGGTGAATCGCATCTTGCTAGCGTATTCGGTGCCTTGTGGTGTTGGTACCAACTTGTTGTGGGACTTGGTCTTCCAAATGGCCAGGAGCAGCTTGGTAACACAAAGAGGACAAAACGGAGAAAAAAAAACTGGAGAAGAGAACACAAGCGAATTAAACTTTCATACCAGCAGAGCGAAGAAAGTCGAAAATACATCGCGGGTCCCCAGCACATCTCTCATAAGAACAAAGGGTTGTCTATCTCGGGCCTCAAGGGTATCCAATAGTAGCGCTCTGGAGGCGTCATTATCCGGGCATTGCCAAACTACGTGGTCGATGTCATCATAACCGGAACCGCACTTAGTACAAACATTGCTCAACGCGAGGTTAATCCTGTGTAAATGCGCATCTAGCGAGTAATGGTTGGACATAAGCCTTGACATTACGCGAATGAAATTTCGACTCACATCCAAACCATGCCACCATGCTCGCAAGGAAACGTTAGGAATAATGGAATGTAACCACTGTCCCAGTTGGCCATCTCGCCAATCATTTTGCCAACTTTGAAGAGAACTCTGGCGAACAAAATGGAAAAAATCATCATGTGAAACTCTTCTATCATAGATCTCACCTTACTGTGCGCCCACCTTTGCGAGAGAGTCCGCCTTCTCATTGCCATAAATTGAGCAATGTGAGGGGACCCATACAAAGGTAATCTTGTATGATCTTTCGACCAGTGCGCCCATCTGTCCCATATTTTTGTAAGAAAGATGGATGTTTAACAGGTTTCATCGACCGGAGTGCCTCAATAGAACTAAGGCTATCCGAGAAGATGAAGAAATGGTCTACGGGCATGTTGGAAATCATCCCCAAAGCGAAGTTGATTGCTACCAGCTCAGCAACATAAACCGAGCAATGTTCCTGAAGTTTGCGGAAGGCGGTGGAATTTTCATTGAAGACACCGAAATCAGTGGATCCATTTATGCGAAGTGAAGAATCTCTTACAGGAATTGACATGTTGATACTTTTCGTTAAAAATGCGAGGAATAGTATACATCGAAGTTGATCTGGAATTCCATGAATAGCTTAATGTTTCATTGACAGATCGTATTTAACAGATGAACTGTCATTGGTGAAGTGTACACGAGGTGGATTATGACCCGGGAGGTTTATGTCAGATGACATGTAGAAAAAATAGATTCTCATAAATTTTGACTGAGTATTCAGAGTAAGCATTTCTTCGAAGTTTTCAATCACAAGTGTGTTGCTCACTCCACACTTGATAAGCAACCTTAGCGAGAGCTCCCAGAATCGGTTCTGGAGAGGTTTCACCCTTGCCAGGACCTCTAGGCTCGCATTATGCGTTAAGTGCATGCAGCCGAGGGCAATATGCAGACAACGATATTGAATTCATTCCAACTTTAATAGATGACAGTTTGCTGCTTAGTGGAAACAGAAAGAGCCATACTCGAGAACAGAGAGAATAGTCGTTTTATAAAGTTTTATGAGGTCTTCCGGGTGAGCACCCCACCATGTTCCGGTAATTGTGCGTAGAAAATTGATCCTTTGTTGACATTTTTGCACCAAATACTTGATTTGGGTACCCCAAGTGCCTTTTGAATCAAACCACACCCCAAGGTATTTCGAAGTCAAAGAATGGTCGATTTATATTCCCAAAATATTGAGTTTCAGTTGGGCTGGGTTCCGCTTTCTAGAAAACACAACCAATTGAGTTTTTTTGCGGAGCAAACTCGATCCCTAAATCTCTTTCCCAGATCGACAGATTATTTAAAGAATTTTGCAATGGTCTTTGCAACATTTCTGCATGTGGGCCTTTTAGAGAAACCACAGCATCATCTGCAAGTTGTCTTAGCGTGCATTGACCTTCCAAGCAACTATCAATGTCTTTCACGTAGAAATTATAAAGCAAGGAACTTAAACATGAGCCTTGAGGTAGGCCCATGTAGCTAATTCTGGAAGTTGTCAGTTGTCCGAGATTGAAGCTCATATGTTTTTCTGACAACAAATTATACAAGAAATTATTTAAAATTCCTGGAAATCCACTATTGTGCAGTTTTTCTGACAATATACCTATGGAAACTGAGTCAAAGGCGCCCTTAATATCCAAGAAAACTGAAGCCAGTTGCTCCTTTTCCGCAAAGGCCAGTTGAATATCTAGACGCTAGACAATCGTTTGTTCCTTTACCCTTGCGAAACCCGAATTGTGTATTTGAAAGCAAGTTATTCGATTCGACCCAATGGTCGAGTCGTGATAGGATCATTTTTTCCAACAATTTCCTTAAACATGATAACATAGCAATTGGGCGATATGAATTATGATCAGACGCGCCCTGGTTTACCAGGCTTTTGAATAGCTATTACTTTGACCTGTCTCCATTCATGCGGAACGATGTTGTTCTACATGAATGAGTTGAACAGGTCCAGTAATCGTCTTTTCGCGATATCTGGGAGATTTTTTAGAAGATTGAACTTTTTTTTATCTGTATTAACGAGATTTTTAGCCCTAGGCTAGTTCATGTCGGGACCTACGTTTTACTTCCCTTCCGAAGGAAGAACTCACATTTTGCGAGTTGTCGGGAGTGGGATTCGATCCCAGGTCCTCGGCGTGATAGTCAAGTGTTCTAACCATCACACCAGGCCCGCTCCACAAGATTGAACTTTATCATATCGCGTCCCGGAGCAGAATTGTTTGAAGAAAGAAGAGCTATAGAGAACTCCAGCATGGAGAATGGTCTGTCTAGAGAGCCGTCTCCCGAGGAAGTTTCCCAAGAGAGCGGTTCAGCTGGGACCGAGTCTGGGCAGACCTTTTTTGCGAAGTTGAATATCCAGCGATTGGAGTATTCGTCATTCTCATTAGAGGATGAGCGGTTTCGCATGTTGCGAGCCACTCTCCAAAGCGTTGTCATCGAAGTTTCTCTTGAGAGACCCTCAATTAAGTGTCGCCAATAACTACGCTTTTTCGCTTTTAGCAAGTTCTTCAGTTGTCTTTCGAGTTTAGCGTACTCTTGATAAAGATCCGAGGTGCCTTGCCCACGAAAAGCTTTGAAGGCATCAGATTTTTTAAGATACAATTGGGTGCAATCATCATCCCAGACTAGTGTGGCTGGTCTTCTTTTGAAGGTTGCACTTGGAACACGTCGTTTTTGTGATTCTTATGCACTCCTGTAAATCAGTTTAGACAGGAATCGATACTCATCCAAAGGTGGGAGAGGATTGGATGATTGAACCCCAAAAGATACCGCTTCTGCATACTTTTGCCAATCGATGCTCCTAGTGAGGTCAAAAGGGACCTGAATTGGCTCGTATGACCTTTCGCAATTATGTTTTATGGTGGTTATAATGAGCAAGTGATCACTACCATGAGGATCTTCGATCACCTTCCACGAGCAATCGAATGATAGTGAACTTGATCCCAGAGAAAGGTCAAGCCGACTTTCTTTACCGTCGGATGCAATGCGTGTCACTTCACCTGTATTCAAAACGTTCAAAGTGAAATCGTCGCACAAATCATAAAAAATAACCGCTCTACGATCGCCATATGGTTCGTCCCACACTCTTAGAAAAAATCATGTAAATTTAAGTTCACTTGGATGCACATAAAAGGAGCGGCCCGTTTGACACAAATTTACGTCTTATATCACAAATAAAGTCGAGCTAGCAATCGATAGAGCCGAAACGAAAAATAAAACATATGCAAGTAAAATAATGAACCGGATTCGAACTCTGGTTCGCTGATTGTGAGGCACGTACTATACCTCTCGACTGTATCACCGAGTTGTAAGACAAACGATAAATGTAAAACTGTTTCTACCTATCCCGTCAGATAGGTTTGTTGACATCTTGTGCAATCAACTCGAACTTACATGATGGATGTAAAATTGAGTCAAATTTGCCATTCAGTCATGGAATGTTTACGTACGTTGATGGTTTACGTCACGTGTAAATTCCTAATTTGTTAAGAGTGCACCCAATACCATGTGAGTTCATATCACCCAGAATTAAAACTGGATGTGATAATGTAGAAACTGCATTCCAAATATGACGGCGGTTAATTGAAATACCTGGAGGAATGTAAACGGAAGCTACGCAAAGATCGTTACCCTTTACGTTTATTTGGCAAGCGACAATTTCTACTCCAGGATGAGTCGGAATTGGTATTCTGTAAAAGGAGTAAGTCTTTTTTTATCCCCAAAAGAACTCCCCCATAATTGTCACCCGTAACGTGGGTAGATCACCTTAGAATGGTGCGTTGCGGTGTAAGATCTACCAATTCAAATTTTGATCTTGATATTTACCGTATTAATAAATATTCCAAGATCAAAGTTTGATATTATTTTATATTTCAGATTATCAACCGGAGAATCTGGTAATTCAACCAAGTGCCATCAAGACGACGAGGAATCCAGGATGAATCGGGCAGACAACGGATTCGAAGAATACTAATAATGGTGTGCCTGAACGTTGACCAAGTGTATCCTTTGGAGTTTACCCTTCCACTAACAACACCCAAATTCCCGTGACACCTAGGCCTGAGAGATCGTAGAGTTGTCTACATTTTTCATAGGTGTCCAAAACTAACCATCCTTTCCCATTCCTCAGCAGTCGCAAGGACGTGGCCAGGACAGTGCTCGACCATTGGAGGATTGCGTCAGTCTTGTCTAAGAGTCAGAGATTAGTCCCAAATCTTTGTGCTTTGGTTCGGACGGGAAGGAGGCAACCCTCATAACAGCGGTCTAGGACTGTACCACCTACGAATTTGTGCGACTCGCTTAATGCTAATGCTAATGCTAAAAGAACTCCCCCATAATTGTCATCTCGATCCTGGCGTATAATGTTAAAATCATGGAAGTTGAGTTGATCTTCAGAAGAAAGCCATGTTTCATAAAGGGCAAATATATCACAATCTGAGTGGTGAATCAAAAATTTAAACAGGTCTAATTTAGGTTTTCAACTATGACAGTTCCACTGTAGCACAGTGATCATATCTTGCACCTCTTTTGATGAATTATCCATCGAAAGATATGACCGAAGCAAGGAGGGGCCATGATTGTGTCAAATTCCGAAGATATTAAGCTACTGTTGGGATAAACATATCAAGAATGCCTCGAAGAGTGTCCGGAAGGCCAAGGGCATGATATTGGCGAGGTGATCCACAAGAACCCTGAAAGTAAGCAGTCCTCGTTTGGGCTTGGGGGGTTTAGTTGAAGTTCGAGGAGCTTTTGTATCCTTTTTTTTTTGCTACTTTGTCGAATGCTTCTTTTTGAAGTATACTTAACCTTCCGTAGCTCGCGCGGTTGACTATCTGCGTCAGCACCGCGCTAATGCTGAGTACAAAAAGTGAGATTTTTTCAACGTGTTGTACAAAATACAACAGCGCGATTCGAGGGTTAACAGTTGAAGGCGGATTCACTAGGTCTTTACTGCAGCATGGAACTGAGTAATCAGGGGCCTGTTTGTTCGGAGTTTTTAAATTTACTCCGCCTCCTTTCATATTAGGCAAACTTTTGAGGGAATATATAAACCTCATTCTTAATGCTCTTAGGGGCGATTTCTTCACCCTGGCTTAAAGCGTTAAAAAAAAGACGTGGACACCGTCTTCAGCCAAAGGCTGCACAGACTGAATGAAACTTAACACTTGACAAGGGACACACGGAGCATGCACCAGTGGATACGGAGAAGAAACTGTTCTTACGAAAAGTTTCATCGCCCGGAGCGGGAATCGAACCCTCACCCCACACAGCATGGTGCGATTAGAAGCTTGGTGACCCTAACCGCACGGCTACGAGGCTCCACAAAAGCCAGGTTTAACTGTATGGGTAAGCCTGGCTTACCGGTTAAGCCGAGGTGAAGAAATTGGCCCTTAGATACAACGGCAGGTCTTACCATCAACGTCAACAAGACCAAATCGTTTGATGTAAACACGGTAAATCCTTTCAGCTTTACGGTAGCAGTGGAGGATGTTGAAAGCTTCCAGTATCTTGGTAGCTAAATGATGATCGATGGCGACACCAAGATCGCCATAGGTGCACGGATCAAGAAGGCGAGGGCTGCCTTTGCGAGTTAAAGAAATGAACACCAAAATCCGAATTTTCAACTGGAACATGAAACGTACAGCAGCACAACGCCAGTGAAAACTGGTGTGTATCAGTGGAGAACACTCTTCGGCAGCAGGTCTCTATCAATATATGCCTGTGGAACATAATTCGTGCATGGTGGTCTCACAGTTGGATTTCGATCGGGAACGAAAGTGGAGGTAGATCTGCCACACTCTATGCTTGATAGGACATCGCAGCAGAGGCAGGCCTAGAGGCTTAGTGCGGCGCTAACTGTACAAAGAAATAAAGGAGGTCAACAGAAACTTAACCTGTCACAGATCAAGGTAGTTGTTGACAATCGCTCAGGATGGAGGAGATTTTTCATTTCGGCTTCATGCACCGAACTGAGGACTGAAGGTAAGTACACTTGAACTTCTTTGTCTTTCTATTTGTACTACTTTTGAAATAGATGTGACTTGCATTTTTTAAATCAAGGAAAAATCATCAGAAAAAAATTGTCCCCAAAACTTTCCGTTCACTCTATCAACCCAACAGCCAAAAAACAATCCACCTCTGATGGATGGAGGATTTGATAATGTCTTTGCATGGGTGGTGGCGGGCGATCAAGGGAATGATAGTCGACAGCAGCTAGCTTGTCCTAGCTTGGCCTTCAAAGGCCCATCGTACCGTCGTCGTATCGCGTTGTTGTCTGATCCGAATCAACAATACTGCTGGCCACGTGGCCACCACCACCGCGTCCAGGGGGAGGGAAAGGGCTCATGTTTGTTTACTATCAACACCATGATGTTCATCCGCAGTTGGCCGTATGAGGCTGTGTTCGGCCGTCTAATTCGTTTCCCTCTCAGCTCAGTGCCTGGGCTGGGAGGATGAATCCTTCAAAGAAGGCAACCCAAATGCGCCGTCAAATTTAACGACTGAGACAGCAGCGCGCTGGGGATTTTCAGAATTCAGTGCCGCCGAGAAGGTCGTGCGCTGGCTGTTCGTTGTGTTCTGCGAGATGCACAAAGATCCACATTTTTTTTTTGGCTGTCACTCTGTGCTTGATGGTGTCATTGTTGTCGTCGAATGAATTGACGGTTTAACTCCGGGTGATGTTGATGCACGATTTTTTTTTTTGTTTTTACTTCAACAGTTGAATGGCGACGGGAAAGTACCACGCTATTAAGGTTTATTTTATGCGTTGATGATTAAGTTGATGTTTTCGAGCAGGATCCGGGTCGTAAAATTCCAACGTTGATGGATTGCACAATATAAGGGTTCAAATTTATCGTGAAGTCATGCGAAAATGAAATGAGGGGGTCGGGATTGAAACATGCACTTGATTGGCCAAGTTCTACCAAGCGATTTTATGAGGGCAATCTATGCATTCAAGTATCAAACAATTACTTTTTAGGACAGTAGGTCAACAATTTCACATTCATGAGAGCAATGGGCGACTTTGCAAAGCTTTCCCGGTATTTATTTCTAGAAATGATTCTTTAGATAACCTTATGCGGGACTTCAGCTTTAACTGACAGCTCGGTTTGAAACGACGGCTTTCAGTGCGGCAAGCCCGTGACGTACGTCATTGCACTAAAAACGCTGAAGTCGTTCTAAACTTTGAACATTTTCAAAGTTGACGCACTGCAACGCAGCGTCCAGCATCAAAGTCAGTGTGGGGGAGCAATGTTTACCTTTCTTTTTTTGAAGAACATTTTTATAATTTCATAAAATAATTTAAATGCAGCACATTTTGTGAAATTTTAATGGCATCGGACACATTTCAGAATGCTGTGGGAAATTGTATTAGGGAGCGTCCATAAATTACGTCACGCAAAAATTGCCTATTCGGGAATACCAGCAGAAAGTTCCGTTGGAAATTCTTCTAGTGGTTCCTTTGAAAACATCTCCAGGGGATTCTTAGTGCCTATTGTTCTTTTGAGATTTCTTCAAGCTGTTTCTTCAGATACTCCTTCATTCGGGAATTCTTTCGGGAGCTTCATCGGGTTTTCTGAATGAAGTTCTTCGAGAATTGATTCGTGTGCTTTCAAGAATTCCTCCATGGTTTACTTCGAGAATTCCTCTACAGTAGCTCTATCAGAAGTTTCCCTAGGAGTTTCATCGAAAATTCTTCGGGAATTACCAAAGTATTGCTTCGGGAATACCCTCAGGGTTTCCTCGAAGGGTTCCATAGGAAATTCCTTTAGGAGTTCCATTGGCATTTCCTAAAGGAGTTCTTTCATGAATTTCATAAGGTGTTCCTTCGAGTATTTCACCAGGGGTTCGTTTTGAACTTTATTAAGGAGGTTAATTTATTTATTTATTTATTTATTTATTTATTGCCTTTGGGAGTTCCTCTAGGAGTTCCTTCTGGAGATCCTTCAAGAGTCGTTTAGAGAGTTTTTTTTGGGTATTCCTCCAGTTATTCCAGTTCCCTCGGAAGTTCCTCCAGATATTCCGGAAGTTCCTCCAGATTGCCGGAAATTTCTTCAGTAGTTCATCCTGGGATTCCTCAGGGAGTTCCTTCGAGAGTTTCTTGAATAGTTAAATTGCGGCTTACTAAAGGAGTTTCTTCTAGAGTGCCATCAGGCATTCCTTCGGGAATTCTTCAAGGAATTTCATCGGAAATTCCTCCGGGGGCTTCTTCGGGTATTTCTTTGGGAGTTTCATCAGGAGTTCCTTCAATTATTTCTTTGAAGAGACTCCGCGAGTAACTTAAGGAATTCCATCGAGAATTCTTCCAGGAATTCTTCAACGATTTCTTTTGGAAATTCCTCTAGGGCTTCCTTCAAAAACTTCTCCAGTTGTTCCTTTGGGAATTTGTCCTGGATATTCTTTGGGTTTGGGTTTTTTTCGCAAATTCCGTTGGGAATCCCTCTAGAATTCGCTCCAGGAGTTCCTGCGGGAGTTTCTTTGGGAATTCCTCCCGGTCATCTGGAATTTATCTAGAAGTTTCTTCGGGAATTTTTCCAGGTTGTGCCTCAAGAACTCTTTCAGGAGCTCTAAGGGAAACTATTTCAGTTGCACTTTCGGGACTTCCCGTAAGAGTTCCATCGGGAGTTCTTCCAGAAATTCCTTCAGGAAGTTCCCCAGATGTTCCATTGAAGAATTGATTGAAGAGTTCCTTCGAGAATTCCATTCGGTGTTCCTTTGAAAATTCCTTCAGGTATTCCATCTGGAATTCCTCCAACAATTCCATCAGGAATCCCTCCAGGTTCTCCGTCGGGATTTTCCATAAGAGTTCCCACGGTAGTTCCTCCACGAGATTCTCCGAATTTCTCTAGTATTTCCTTTAAGAGTTCCTCTAAGACTTCCTTCCTTATTTGTCCTGCAATTCCTTAGTGCTTTCCCCTAGGACATATTGCGGAAGGTCCATCGTATTTGCTTAAAAAGTTCCTTCGGAAAACCCAGCTGGAGTACCTTCTGAAATCACTCCAGGAGTTCCTTTGTGGATTTTTCCAGGGGTTTCCATCGAACATTTCTTGAGAGTTTTATCGCGAATTCCTGACGTAGTTTTTTTAGGAATTGCTAAAGGAATTTCTTCGGTGAATCCTTCAGAATTTCCAGCGAGAATTTTTCCAGAAATACCATCTTGAATTCCTTCAGATATACTATTAGAAATTCCTTCGGGAATTCCTCCAGGAGTTCCTTCAAGAAATCGTCCAGGAGTTTCTTCTGGAATTCATTCAAGATTTCTTTCAGAATTTCTGTCAGGCGTTCTTTCAAGAAATCTTCCAAAAGTACTTTCACAAAATTCTCCACAAATTTATTCGGGAAATTTCTGGAGGAATAACCAAGGTATGTCATAGAAGAATTCTCTAAGAAAATCCTGAATAACTTTCAGCGGTTGCGTTCTCTTCCGAATTCTGACATTTGAATAGAACAAACCAAAAATTCAGATTTCCACCGATGAGTTTCAAATGCGATTTTAGAACAGATTCGTTTAAAATTAATTGGAACAGATCCACGATGTTCCAAATTTTTGACAGTCGTCCTTTGTTGTTGTTTTTCGTCGGTGGTGTACCCATTTTCTCCCGTGAAGTTGGTGATGTATTTCACGAGTTAATGTCGAAGTGGTGTTTATTCCAACTGTAGTGCTGCTGCAGTTTTCATTTTGGAAGATTCTCAAGATTTTCCTTCAGGAGGATTTTCAAGTTCTCTTTCGGAAATTCCTTCAGAAACTATTTTAGCTATGTTTTAGGAGTTTCTTTGGGAATTCCTTCAGGAGTTTCATCAGGATCTGAGAAATTCCTCTCGATCCCTGGAATTTTCTAAGAAGTTTCTTGGTGAATTACTTCAAAAATATCTCCAGGAATTACTTCGAAAATAAATCCACGATTTCTCCACCATTTCCTTAGGGTATTCTACCGAAAATGGTTTTAAGCTTTAAGGAAGCTCCTTCAGAACTTCCGCCGACCTTATTTTTTCAGCATAATTTAAGTGAATTGCTTCAAAAACTTCAGGAGGTCTTCCGCGAAGTCCTTCAGGATTCTTTACTATATTTTATCATAAGTTTCTCCAGGAAAACCATAAGAAAACCTTCCGCGGATCCCTTCAGGAGTTCCTTCAGGAGTTGCTTCTGAAATTCCTTCAGAAGTTCCTTCGAGATATTTTCGAAGTTTCGCCGAGAATTCCTGCAAAAGTATCTGCGATACTTCATTAAGGACTTCCTTCATCAATTATTCCAAGAACCCCGGAAGTTTCGTCGGGAGTGTTCATGACAAATCCTGCCAATGTAACTCGAGAATTTCTTCAGAAGTTACCCTGGGAGTTCGCAAAGGGTTTTCCAAGGGATTTCTTCTTGAAATCTTTCAGGTGCCTTTTCACAGCTTAATCTGGATATTCCAGCTTCGTGGTTGTAAGGCTAGCGCCACCAAGTTTTGTGCTGGGGAACGTGGGCTTGATTTCTGCCGCAGCTGTCAGAAAAAGTTTTTGGCTGTGCCACTGGGCGTTGCAAGCTAGTCCGTTGTCTATTGTCGTGTTTCCTTTAAAGATCGAATAGCTCACTGGAAGCATGAACGGGCCCGCTTTTGTGTTAAAAAAACCTCCGAGAATTTAAGCATGGGTATCGTCGGGTATTTCACCGAGAATTCCTTCAGAAGTTCCTCTAGGATTTACCTCAGGAGTTCCTCCGGGATTTTTTTTCAGTAATTTCTCTGGAAACTTATTTAATTTTTTTTATATAAGCGTGGATTTGACCCGAATCAAATTTTTTACTCACCAAGAAACTGTGCACGGGTTGACATGGGAATTTCTCGTTAAAATTCTTCGGGAATCCCAATGGGAACCCCTACGGGAATTCCATCAGGATTTATTTCGGAAATAACCTTTAGATGTTGCTGTCCTAAATAGATCTTACCGAAAATTCCTCCGGGAAAGCTTTCTGATGTCTTTCTTATATTTTTTTTTCTTTTCAACGTGTAATAATTTATTCTTCATTAACTTGAAAATTCTTCAATGGTTCTTCCGAGAATCCCTTCTGAAGCTTCTTCGTGAATTCGATCGGGAGTTCCATCGGGATTTCCTAAAGGAGCCTCTCTGGAAATTCCTCTACGCGTTCCTCGGGGAATTCATCTCGAGTTCCTCTGGAAATATCTCTAAGAGATCCTCTGAGACTTCCTCTAGGAGTTCCTTCGGAAGCTTCTCCGCGAATTCCTCCGAGAATTTCCATGGAAATTCTTCTAGAAGTTTCTCTCCGAATTCCTACTGGAATTTCTCCAGGAATTCCTCCGGGAATTTCTCCAGGAGTTCCTTCTGCAATTCTTCTAGAGAGTTCCTCCAGGAATTTATCTTGAAGTTCCTCCGGGAATTTCCACGGAAATTCCTCTAGGAGTTTCTCCGCGTATTCCTCTGGTCGTTTCTGCGGTAATTTCTTAAGTAGTTCCTCCAAGACTTGCACCAGATAGCACTCTAGTACTTCCTCAGTAAATTCCTCCGGACATTACTCAAGAAGTTGCTCATGAAATTTCTCTAAGAATTCCTCCTGAAATTTCGTTAAGAATTCCTCTAGGAATTTTTCTAGTTCCTCCGGGAATTCCTCTAAGACTTCTTCAAGGAATTCCACCGGAAATTCCTCTAGTAGTCCTTTTGCGAATTTCTACAGCAGTTTCTCGATGAATTCCTCCGGAAATTCTTAAAGGAGCTTTTTCACGTATTTCTGTGGAATTTCCTGCAGAAATTTCACAAACAGTTCCATCAGGAAACTCTCCAAAAATGCTGCTAGGAGTTCCACCGGAATTCCATTGGGAGTTTCTCCGGGAATTCCTCTAGTAGTTCCTCCAGGAATTTCCACGTATTTTTTCTTGGTGTTTTCTCCGCCAATTCCTCCGGGTATTCCTCTAGGAGTTCCTACGGCAATTCCTCTAAGAGTTCCTCTGGAAATTCCTCTAAGAGTTCCTTCAAGAATTTCTGGAGGAGTTCTTCCGGGTTCCTCCAAGAGTTCTTTTGGAAATACCTCTTGGAGTTTCTCTTCGAATTCGTTTGGGAGTTCCTCTTGGGATTCCTCTAAGAGCTCCTTCGAAAATTCTCCTAGAAGTGCATCTGGGAATCGCGGTTTCCTCCGAGAATATATTCAGGAATTCTTCCGGGAATTCTGCTTAAAGTTTCTCTGGAAATTTCCCTAGAAGTTTCTTCGTGAATTCCTCCGGAATTCCTAGAAGAACTCCGAAGAACTCCTAGAGACATATTCGGAGACGACACTCTCAACTTCCAGAGGCATTTTAGAAAAATCCTGGGGGAACTTTTGAAGAAATTCGTGAAGGAACTCCTAGAGGTATTCCTGGAGGAACTCTGACAGGAATTCCCAGAGGATTTCTACAGGAACTTATAGAAGAATTCCCGCAGAAACTCTTGGAATATTTCCCAGAGGAACTCTTAGTGGAGCTTCCGGAGGAACTTTTCTCCTTTCTGCTTACGAGAATTACCGAAGGAATGTTTTTTGGAATTTCAGACGAATTCTTAGCGTAACTCCTAGAGGAATTACAGGAAAAAAAAACTCTTAGAGGAATTCGCCAAGAAATTCCTAGAGGAATTTCCGTGGAAACCTCTCGCATTAGCGAGAGGAACTTCTAGAAAAAAATCCAGAGAAAGACTAACAGAAATTCTCGGAAGAATTTCCGGAAGCACTTCTAGAGGAATTCCCCGGGAAACTCCCAAAGGAATTTTTGGAGAATCTCCTTGAAGAATTTCTGGAAGAACTCCTAGAGAAATTTTAGGAGGAACTCCTGCAAAAATTCCCACAGAAAGTTTCCGCAATTCCTAAAGGAACTTCTAGCAGAAATCCTAGAGGGACTCTAAGAGGAATTTCCGGAGAAACTCCTAGAGGAATTCCTGGAGAAACTCCCAGAGGAATTCTCGAAAGACACTTTCGCAATTCGCGGATGAACTCTTGGTGGAATTGCCCGAGAAACTCCCAGTGGAATTCCTGTGGAAACTCCTGGAGGAACTTCTAGAGGAATTCCTGGAAGAATGCCTAGAGAAATTTTCGGAGAACTCCTACATCTTCCAGGGAAGCTTCTAGATAAAAGTGCCAGAGGAAATTTCTAAAGGAATTTCCAAAAGCACTCTTAGAGAAATACTCGGAGGAAACTTTCACGATTCCCAGAGGAACTTCTAGATGAATTTCGGGAAGAATTTATTGAGGGACTCCCGGAGAAACTCCTACAGGAATTCTTCAGGGGACTCCTAAAGAAAACTCGTTGACGAATTTTACAGGAATTTCTGGTAGAATTCCTAGAGAAAAAAAAAATAAAAATTACCCGCTGAAACTACCAACAGGATTGTTAAGAGCTCTGTAGATTTTATTTTATTATGAGCAGTAGTGATACAAAATAGAGCCTAAAAGTATTTCACAGGAATAGGAAATTTTGATACGAGTGCGAACACGTTCCTCCTAGGAACTGAAATGGTCATCAAAATGCCATTCCATAACCATAATCTCCGCCGCAGATTTCTGCCAGATTGTATGGAAAACTCATCACATCTAATGGAACGTTTTTGTTTTACAAAATTGGGTGATTAAAATTGAATGCCCTCTTCTGCGATGAACGTGGTACAGAAGCGATTCCATCATTCCCGTCAGGAAAAAAAATCAGCTTCCCCACAAGTCATCACCGATTATTTTTGTTTTATTTCACTCTCGAAGCACGTGGTCTCCGGTTATCTGCGGTTCGATTTTTTCCCCGTGATCGACACAAAGTACCGATGGTGGGAGGCAACACATTTTCCATGCCGCCGACCCACGGGCCGCACGAACGACGACGGACAGACAGCAGGCCCCAGGAAAGACATCAACCAGGCGGACACATTTATTGCTCGCTCCGTTTGATTCATTGTTATTTTGATTGCGAAATGCACGCGATTCCGGACGGACGCTCGATCGCACTGCGATTGGCGAAAATGAATGGTGAAGCAAAAAAAAAGCGGTTGTGGGAGGCCGTTTTTAAGGGCCCTGGAGATGCAAGATAATTTTTCACAAAATTATTTAAAATTCTGAAAATTAACTTTAAGACTGGGAGAAGAAAATTTAACAAAGCGTTATACGTTTCATGATTCTATATAAACCACAGTTCATATTCATTCAATAAAGGGCGAACACGATGACATTGCCACACAGAAAATATTGTATAACTTTTGATTGCGTTCGGCAAAATAGCTAATTTTTTACCATGAATAGAATATTATGTGTAGCTAATACCGTAAAATTTTCATTAAAATCGGTTGAGTAATGGCGGAGATATCGTTGAAACAAGGAAATTGCCACTTGAGAATCTTGTACAAATAAACATTTTGGAAAATATCACTTTTTTGCCGTTTCAACGCTGGCGCCAAAAATACTGAACCGATTTCAATGAAAATTTTTTTGTACGTAAAGTATGTATGTAGAAGTAGTTTGTCAAAATTTCATTAAATTTGATCATACCGTTAAAAAGTTATAGCCATATATGTCGCACTATGTCACAATAAGCTGATGTGGTTTTTGGTATAGTGAAATTCAAACTGCTCTTACTTTGAAAGTACTCAACAAAAATGGCTGAAATTTTCACTGTAAACAGTTTAACACAATAATTTTACACTGTCAAAGTTTTATAAAAATCGGGACAGTGTTACCAGTTCTACAGTCAAAATAGTGCACGCGGAACTAAAAATGGTCAAAAAGTACCTAAAATTTACCTTGAAGCGATTTGAGCTTTGGATATTTACTAGAAAAAGTACTGAACCGATTTCGATCAAATTTTTACCACTTAATTGATACTATGTTAAGAATATCGAGTGAAATTTTCAAACGTTTTGATGAGGTAACAAAAAAGTTATAGCCTAAGTAATTTTT
The DNA here is from genome assembly GCF_035046485.1 of Aedes albopictus. Lineage (NCBI taxonomy): Eukaryota > Metazoa > Arthropoda > Insecta > Diptera > Culicidae > Aedes > Aedes albopictus. The sequence continues at coordinate 63,631,862 of NC_085137.1, forward strand.
TGAAATGAGTGTACAAGTTTTCTAAAATCTCATTTTATGATATCGACAATATATGCGCCAATACTCAACCGATTTTAATGAAAATTTTATGGTATTAGCTACACATAATTTACTATTCATGGTCAAAAAATTAGCTATTTTGACGAACGCAATCAAAAGTTATACAATATTTTCTGTGTGGCAATTTCATCGTGTTCGCCCTTTATATAATATATTCAATTTTAATATATAATACGAATAATTTACTGAATTCTATTGCTCATGGATTTGCAATTGTCTTAGAAACCTTTCTCCACACGAATTTCACTCCGAATAAAGGACAGTAGGAACCGGGTTGTTGCAGCTCGGGGCGGAATCTGTTCATTGATTGGAAGTGCACCATGTATACCTAGCAGTCGATCCGATTCGCGCTAATGTGGAGTAATTCGGGTGGTTGCGTTTCTGGCTGTGCTAAGGAGGTGCAAAGCTCCGACCGACATGTGATGCGATGTTTGATCAATATGATTAAGTGGGTTCACTATGGTTTACGGTTCGCCGTGGTGTATTTTTTTAAAAAGACACTACACCGTCTTCAACAATTGGACTCGGTTTGGATGTTTAACCTTCGTAGGTTCGGTAGACAAACAAAGTGATGATGAAATTATCGAACATTGAACATACCTTGTAGTTGTCGACATTATAATACCACCAAACGGGGTTCACAATTCTCAAAAACCAAATTTATCCACCTAGTGGTGATAGTGCCTTTCTCGTCGTATATGTTCTCACGATCTTTCCGTCGACGTATGTCAAAGTGTTCCTGAATCCTGATATTTAGAAATTAGCAAGCATTTTATGAAAGCCATCATTGAATTGACTTAAAACTTATTGATGGCACATAGTCCGACGTTATGTTCAACGTATATGCAGAGCTGAATAATATCAAAAGTCATTGGCGGAGCTAGCATTTTCTTTCTTCTTACTCACTCTCCTAAACGTACACGAGAAAGAGAAAGATGGAAGAGGAGGCAGCTTGCCCCCTCTTTCATCTCGCTTTTTCGCTTGCATGTTTGTGAGAGTGAGCAAGAAAAAAAGAAAATGTCAGAAGTCTCAGTTGACTGCTTGAGCACCTTCACTAACACTGGAGGCTGATCAGTATCAAGACGATACTAACAAACTAAGATATAACTTTTACACAAGCACAGATCACTTTGCGGTCTTCGACAAAGTTTTTTTTTGCACATTTTAGTTTATATTTTATTGACCGTTGAAAACACGGACGTAAGTAGTGAAGAAAAAGTTATCAAAAAAGCTCCTATTTGATGTTCTGTCGAACCCCGCGTATTCATCACTCTTTAATACGACATGTTTTAATTCGTACCCCGCTCATTCGATGTTTGTCGAGTTAAAAAATGATCAAATGTCACAGTGTAATACACTGTAAATACGAATGATCCGATATTGTGATGTTACTCACACCCGCAGCGGCTCCTCGTGCAGCTGCTACTTCCGGAAGTTCAAATTTGGTGCTTTCCGACACCTGATTCGTTTGGTGATCAACCACAGTGAACTTCGGGAGCCAAAAATCGTAAAATGAGCAAGCTATCAATTCGTACCACCACAATATCTGTAAAATCTATGTTTAAAAACAAATCCTGCAATCTAAACACTAATATAGAGTTAGTTCATCGAATTAAAAGTTTACCCAGGTAATTTGACAGCAATCATTGTCGAATTAACGTGGTTTTATGGTACCACATCACATGCATGGGTTTGGTTCAATTTCACATTTTACCACTTTTGGTTCACATTTGACCACTTACCGATTGTCCCTGATATGGCCTTATTTAGACTAGTTTCATGCAAAATGGTAATCAGTATTCCTAAAAAGTCGCAAATTGGTGTAGGAGAACTGCGGCCATAACGCCCATAGGGGGCAAGATGCGCAGTCTTAAGTGAAGGAAACAACGTTATTTTTTATACTTTTTTCAGCTGGAATCGTTAAAATAAGAATAAAAATGCATCTTAACATTTTAGTTTACATATTTTTACTATACAAATTGTACAAAAACACAAAGTAATGTTTTTTGCTTCTTTTGATGTAATTTTAGCGAGTCAATTTTTTGCACTTTTTTACATATTTTAGAAGAAATTTCTTCTCCATATCCCCACAAATTATTTTGCACACTTCCATTATTTGTGTTCCAGGTGAAAAAAGTATTGAATTTGACTCATATACTTTTTTACAAGGGTCCAAACATCTGAGACATGTGTGGGGTAAAATGCCCACCCCTAGTGAAATACATTAAAACAGCAATTAAGATCATAATTTTGGCATAAATTGTGTAGAACACAAGTAAGTACCATACAATAGGACATTTTTATTATAAATAAGTTCACAAATCACTTGTCCGTGGGTCATTTTGTCGGAATTGTTGATAAAACAGCTCACTATGTAATTTAAATGGAATTGACGCATAATTACAGGTGAGCCATAATTATGTAATGACTGTATACCATTCACGAACAATAAAACTCGACAACAAACCATGCACGCAAGTTTATGAGCACAATTTGGAATCCTGACGTTCGCTGTGTAGCTAGTGGCGCGTATTACCCCGCATTAAAACTAAAATGCTGAGAATCAAACTTTTTTCACATTTGAAATTTTGAGTAGTAAAACATAAAACTGGTTGATGGTTCCTTCCATTTGTAAGGAAACATGTTGAAGCTTAAGCTGATGAATGAATTCATAGTTGTGTAAAAAAAGTGTGAATTATGAAGTGTTTCGTGGTTAAAATTGGACTCTTCCTTAACGTGGCCCAGTTCCCCTAATGCATGCATGGGGTTGGTTCATTTGTGCATTTCGCCAGTTCCGGCGAGGCACTCGAAACTGGTTCCGGAACGCTACCGGTAAATGTGGCCTGGGACTATTTCCTTGCTGACCGTTCTTTGCGTTATCGAAGAAGCCGTTATTTTATGTGCTGCGTGTATGCGTTTGGTTCCGTACTACATTTCCACTTCCGTCGGGGCACCTGGAACCGGTTTCGGCACACTATTGGTCTAATTTTTTTTTCTTGTTAACCGTTGATCAGGTTACCTAAGAAGTCATTTATTGTGTCGTATTTATTGTTTGGTTCTCCTTTACATTTGACCACTTCCGATGGGGCAACCGTAATCGGTTGTGGAACACTACCGGTTGTCCCCAATATAGCCGGAAACTTTTTTTTTGCCAAATCAAGATACCTAAAAATCCGCGATTTGATGTGTCGCATGCATGGGTTTGGTTCACTTTTATATTTTGCTATTTCCGGCACGACACCCGAAGTCGTTTCCGGATCACTACCGATTCAGATATGTTCTGAGAATATTTTCCTGCTTATTGTTCATCAGGATATCAAAAAAGCCACTATTTGATATGTCGCATGCATGTTGGGATTTTGAATTGAACATCCCTAAACTCTACGACCGATCCTAGAATACCGTGCAATTGTATTGAATTCAATAAAGCTTTAGTTTGAGTTTGAGTTTTGATCTGTTACTGATCGGTGTTGTTTCTACAGGTGCTGTAGTCGAGTTTCGAAGACGAAATCCGAACGATGGATGGGTATAGTGGTTCACAAACCGGGCAAATCAACATGCATGGTTTTGGTTAACTTTTATACTTGGCCACCTCCGGTAGAACATCTGAAACCGGTTCCGGAACGCAACCGTTTCTGATATGGTCTGAGAATGCTTTCCTGCTTACTGCTCATCAGGTTATCGAAAAAGCCGCGGTTTGATATGTCGCATACATGGTTTTAGATCAATTTTATATTTGGCCACTTCTGACGGGACACCTGGAACCGTTCCCGGAACACAACTGGTTCAGATATGGTCTGAGAATATTTTCCTGCAAACTGTTCATCAGGATATCAAACAAGCCACTAATTTATATGACGCATGCATGGGTTTGGTTATCTTTTATACTTGGCCACCTCCGGTGGGACATTTGGTACCGGTTCCGGAACACTACCGGTTCCGATATGGTCTGAGAATGTTTTCCTGCTTACTGTTCATCACGTTATCGAAAAAGCCGCGGTTTGATATGTCGCATGCATGGGTTTAGTTCACTTTTATGTTTGGCCACTTCCGGCGGGACACCCGGAACCGGTTCCGGAACACAACCGGTTCAGACATGGTCTCAGACTATTTTTCTGCTTACCATTCATCAAGTTATCGAAAATTCCGTAGTTTGATGTGCCGCATGGATGGGTTTGTCGCGTTATCATATCTGGCCCCTTTGTGGGGTACAGGTCCGGAATACCTAAATGGCCATAACTCCGGAACGGCTGGACCGATCCGAACCATTTTCAATAGGAAACAATGGGACCAGATTCCGCGTCGAATGAACCGTCGGTCATTAAAATCGGTTGAGGTTTACTGCCAAAAAGAGATGTGAGTTTTTGTACACATACACACATACACACATACATACACACACACATACACACACACACATACACACACACATAAACACACACAGACATCACCTCGATTCGTCGAGCTGAGTTGATTGGTATATGTGACTCGACCCTCCGGGCCTCCTATCAAAAAGTCATTTTTGGAGTGAACATATAGCCTTTCCAGTACACTTGATGTACGAGAAAGGCAATAGAGGAAGGCCAACAGATGCCGTAATCAGTATGCATTCTCAAAATCGCATGTTTTGCCTTTCTCGTACATTAAGTGTACTGGAAAAGCTATATGTTCACTCCAAAAATGACTTTTTGATAGAAGGCCCGAGGGTTGAGTCATATATACCAATCGACTCAGCTCGACGAATTGAGGTGATGTCTGTGTGTATGTATGTGTGTATGTGTGTGTGTGTGTGTGTGTGTGTGTGTGTGTGTGTGTGTGTGTGTGTGTGTGTGTGTGTGTGTGTGTGTGTGTGTGTGTGTGTGTGTGTGTGTGTGTGTGTGTGTGTGTGTGTGTGTGTGTGTGTGTGTGTGTGTGTGTGTGTGTGTGTGTGTGTGTGTGTGTGTGTGTGTGTGTGTGTGTGTGTGTGTGTGTGTGTGTGTGTGTGTGTGTGTGTGTGTGTGTGTGTGTGTGTGTGTGTGTGTGTGTGGACAAAAAAATTCACATCACTTTTTGGTAGTAAACCTCAATCGACTTTAATGACCGACGGTTCATTCGACGCGTAATCTGGTCCTATTGTTTTCTATTGAAAATGAATCGGATCGGTCCAGCCGTTCCGGAGTTATGGCCCTTTAGGTGTTCCGGATCAGTACCCCTGGAAGGGGCCAGACATGAAAATGCAACAAACCCGTGCATGCGACCCATCAAACCACGGCATTTTCGATTATCTGATGAACGGTAAACAGGAAAATAGTCTAAGACCATATTTGAACCAGTAGTGTTCCGGAACCGGTTCCAGAAGTCCCGCCGGATGTGGCCAAATATAAAAGTGAACACAACCCATTCATGCGACATATCAAACAGTGGCGTTTCCGGTAGCCTGATTAACGGTTAGCAAGATAATTGTCTCAGACCAAATTTGGAACAATATGTCCTGCCCGGGAACCGATTTTGGGTGCCTCGTCTTAAGTGGTCAAATATAAAAGTGACCCGAACCTATGCATGGGACACACCAAACCGCGTTTTATCAATAACTTAATTAACAGTTTGTCAGCAAAAGTATCAGACGCATATTTGGGAGAACCGGTGGTGTTGAAGAACAGGTAACAAGTGCCCCGCCGGAAATGGTAAAATATAGAAGTGAACCAATATCATGCATTAAGTACGTCATCATCCATTAAGTACGTCACAATCATAGGGGGAGGGGAGGGGGTTTTTAAAGTCTGACAGCAATGTATGAAGTAAAGGAAAAACCCGTACGAAGGGGGGATGGGGGGGGGGTCGAAAATTCCCAATTTCAGCGTGACATACTTAACGGATGCTCCCCATGCAACACATCAATTCGCGGCATTTTGGGAAGCCTGACGTACAGCCATAGACAATATCTGGGACAACCAGTAGTGTCTGGAATCGGTTCCAGGTATCCGCCGGAAGTGGTCAAACGTAAAATTGAACCAAACTCATGCGGCAGCGGCACATCAAATAGTGGAATTATGAAAGTGAACAAAACCAATGTGAGCGATAAATCAAATCGTGGCTTTTTCGATAGCCTGTTAAATGTTGGGCACCGAAAGTCGGGGTGACACTCGCTCAAAATACTAATATTTATTAACTCCTAAACTACCAAGGGTCCAAAAAAAGTCGGAAGTCCAACTTTGACAAGGCATTTCTCGGCAGTTTTTCAACCGATTTCAAAACTTTTTTTTGCGATGGAACCGGACGGGTTTCAAGATCATCGTCCATTTAAAAAAATATAAAATAGACGCGTCTACCCATAGTTATTAAGCAAAAGGCACTTCCTAGTTTTTTTGAGAGCACATTTTTTGCGCACATTGATCAATAAAACAAAATTTAAAGCGATGACATATAGTTTTTTTGGTCTTAAATTGTTCGTAGAATTATACTCGACATTTTTGATAAACAATGAAAATGTTCTAATTACACTCTTATTTTGTTTTACCCGGAAAACTGCGAAATCTCCATACTTTTTACACAAAGTTGTCAACAAAACCAAATTTAAAACGATAATATGTGGTTTTTTAGCCTTGAAATGTTCGTAGCAGTTTGTGGGACATACTCGAAGAATAATAGTGATGTTTTCATTACACTCTAATTTTGATTGACTCGAAAATCAACGAAAGTACCACATTTTTTACGCAAAGTGGTTAACAAAAATAATGGCTTACAATGCAAATTAGTTTTCTGCCTTTAAATTATTCGTGAAAGCGTACTGGATGTTCTTGATGAGTAATAGTGACGTTTCCATGACAGACTTAATTTATTTCACTCAAAAATCTACAAAAATACTATATTTTTTTACAAAACAGTCAATAAAACAAAATTTAAAGCCATAACATGTAGTTTTATGGCCTTAAATTTTCCGTTACAATGTACTGGACCTGTTTTTGATAAAATGTTGATGTTTACATTACACTAATATTTTGTTTTATAAAAAAATGTACGAAAACACTAAAAAAGCGAATAAGCCAAAATTTAAAGCAATGATATGTAGTTTTTCAACTTTGAATTTATCGAAGTAGTTTTGTGGATATATTTGAACAACCCTAGCGATGTTTTTATTACACTCATATTTTATTTCACTCGGAATACTAGGAAAATACCACATTTTTCACACAAAGTAGTCAACAAATAAAAATATAATAAAATATATATTACAAAATAGTCAATATAACAAAATTCAAAGCAATGACATGTAGTTGTTAGTCTTAAAATTTTCCGTCAGAATGTACTAGACATGTGTTTGAGAAAATTTAGATGTTTACATCACATCCACATTTTGTTTTACAGAAACTATTGCTGGGATTTCAACTAAGGCTTCTCCCGGATTTTAAAGGAGTTTTTCATGAGTTTTCTGAAGGAATTGCTTCTGGGATTTCTCCCGAAGTTTTAAGTAATTTCAATGATTTTTTTCTTGAGTTTCTTCCCGGATTTCTATAGAAGTTTCATCCGGGATATTTTATAAAGGTTCCCGCGAGAGAGTTTTGAAGTTTCACCTGAGATTACTCTCGGAGTTAGTGCTCTAGAAGCTGAATGTAGAGCTCCAAACTTAAGAATTTTGTATGAAAATCTATCAATGCATCCAGTACTGTACTTTTCTAGGAGTGTTTCTCGGAAAACCTCCTGCCTGAGATAACCTACAAATTTCATTGTTGTAAATTCCCGGAGACATGTCGGAATGAATCCACGTTATTTTTGCGAGAAATTCTGCAATGAGGAACGCAAGAGAAACTTCGGAAGAAATCCTGAGAAGAACTGGGAAATCTCGTAAAAAAGCTCTGGTAGGAAATATTTAGAAAATTCATAAAAGAACCCTGAAAAACTCCAAGAGAAATCCCGGGAGAAATTCCGGATGAAAACCAGCGAAGAATTTTAGGAGAAATATCGGAAAACTCTTTGGCAGAAATTCCAGAAGTAATTATCGGATATCTAAAAAAAAATATCGAAAAACCACGAAGTAACTATTAATGGGAGCAAATAAAAGAAAAACACTTTGCATGGGAACTAGGATGGAAACTTGAGAGAAGTGGAGAAAGCCAGAAAAAAATTCGAAAATGCTCCAGGAAAAAAAAATAAGAGATTCCTGAAAAAATATGATAATATTCTAAATGATTCTTTGGTGGATTCACTGAGAAAATTTACGGAAGGTTTTTTTAAATGAATCCTTGGAGAAATTTATCAAGCAATCGCTAGAGGAATTTCTGATGAAAACCCAAAGGAATAATTCACGAAAACATTTCAAAAGTTTTGTAAAAGAATTCCTCGAGAAATAGAACCCCTAAATAAATTCCGCATGAGTTCTTAAAGTTTTTGAAAATATCCCTGAAGGAATCTCAGGAATATTTTTGAAAGATTTTCGAGAAGAACCCACGACAAAATATTTTGAAAGAATCTTTGGAAGATTTCCTAAAATATAAATGCACCTTTTGGGAAATTTCTGAAAAACAAATGTACAGAAGAGTTTCTGAAGCAATACCGTGAAACGGGGTAACTTTGATAGTATTTTTCCTGATTTAATAGTTTTAAAACAAGTACTGGCGTCTCAGTTATAATTGCAATGTAAGGATCGGACAGTTTTAATTGTTTTTGATGATCAATATTTCTTTCATATGAGCGAGGATCACATTTTCATTTTGGGGAAATTTTGATAGTGCTCTGAAAAACATATCAAATCCCAAAAAATATTACAGATTGCAACGTAAAGAGTATCAGTAAGATAGGAAAAGCCGTATGAAATATGTTAGGTTTATTTATTGTATCAAAACATGAAGAATTTTATAAAATTATAAATAACAAAGTGAATCCAGAGTGAAAATCTCAGTGCTTTTAGCTATCAAAAATCATTATCTGTAAAAAATATATATTTTTACGGTACATCAACATGTGACTATATGCTGCGCATAGTAAGTTCTCTCTATTTGAGTTATTTTTGATTTTTTATAAAAAAATTTAGAAAACAACGAGTGTAATTGAAAGATCACTATTATTAATTATTTAGTACTTTTAGTACTTTTAGTACTTTTTTACAAATAATTTCATGGCACAAAAAAAAAAAAAATAATGCATTGACTCCAATTTTTATCTGATCACTACTTTGTGTGCAAAATGTGGTATTTTCCTAGTATTCCGAGTGAAATAAAATAGGAGTGTAATAAAAACATCACTAGGGTTGTTAAAATCAATCCACTAAACTGCTACGATAAATTCAAAGTTGAAAAACTACATATCATTGCTGTAAATTTTGGCTTATTCGCTTTTTTTTTGGTATTTTCGTCCTTTTTTTATAAAACAAAATATTAGTGTAATGTAAACATCAACATTTTATCAAAAACAGGTCCAGTACATTGTAACGGAAAATTTAAGGCCATAAAACTACATGTTATGGCTTTAAATTTTGTTTTATTGACTGTTTTGTAAGAAAATTATGGTATTTTTGTAGATTTTCGAGCAAAATAAATTAAGTGTGTCATGAAAACGTCTCTATTACTTATCAAGAACGTCCAGTACGCTTTCACGAATAATTTAAAGGCAAAAAAACTACTTTGCATTGTAAGCCAATATTTTTGTTAACCATTTTGCGTGAAAAATGTGGTACTTTCGTTGATTTTCGAGTCAATCAAAATTAGAGTGTAATGAAAACATCACTATTATTCTTCGAGTATGTCCCCAAAACTGCTACGAACATTTCAAGGCTAAAAAACCACATATTATCGTTTTAAATTTGGTTTTGTTGACAACTTTATGTAAAAAGCATGGAGTTTTCACAGTTTTCCGAGTAAAACAAAATAAGAGTGTAATTAGAACATTTTCATTGTTCATCAAAAATATCGAGTACAATCCTACGAACAATTTAAGACCAAAAAAACTATATGTCATCGCTTTGAATTTTGATTTATTACTTGTTTTATGTTAAAAATAGGGTATTTTAGCATTTTTTTGGGTAAGGTAAAATATCAGAGTACTAAAAAATCACTAATTTTGTATAAACATGTTCACTCCAGCTGTACGTATGATTTAGAGTCGAAAAAACCATATGTCATCGCTTTAAATTTTGTTTTATTGATCAATGTGCGCAAAAAATGTGCTCTCAAAAAAACTAGGAAGTGCTTTTTGCCTAATAACTTTGGGTAGACGCATCTATTTTATATTTTTTTAAATGGACGATGATCTTGAAATCTGTCCGGTTCTATCGCAAAAAAAAGTTTTGAAATCGGTTGAAAAACGGCCGAGAAATGCCTTGTCAAAGTTGGACTTCCGACTTTTTTTGGACCCTTGGTAGTGCGCGGGAGTTTTTACCCCCTCAGTAGTTTGAGTGTTAAAGTTTTTATCAAAAAGTGGATAGTATTTGGTAAATATTACTTGCGTTGACCATCCGCTATAGAAAAAAGTCACATTTTGTTGATTTTCCATTAAGAAAACGTGATGTGAATATCATGGTTAAGCGTACTGTACAAAATCGTCATTTTAAAATTGCTAGTAGAAAAAGCTGAACACCGGTCAGTACGAGAACCCTACAAATGTGAATTACAACAACTGAGAGTATTCATATTATACGGTGTTTGTTTTAGAAATAAATGTGAGATTCAAGCTAAATCTATATATCCAATAGTTTTGATTTGCAAGCGATATTTCCTCACATTGAACAATTTCGTTTGACTTTTCGTGTTTGGCCCAATGTCACCCCCTAGAAGGGGTAAAATTGGGCCAATTTCAATTAGGCTATATTATTGTCAAAATTTAAGTTGAAGCATTTATACATTAAACAATCATAAACAACATAAAACTGAACGTGTCTACTGAATTCAATTTTGATTTAGAACTAAAATATTGTTGTAACGACCTACAAAGGGATGGACTATGCAGTTTTGGCCCAATGACATCCCCACTGACGGTAAGATTTAAAGCGAAGAAATGGTCGAAGTATCCATATATACAAGAGAATAAAATCGTGACCAAAGCAATCTCATCAAATCACACCATTTCAAATTCATGTGGTGCACAGTGGTCCAAATTTGAATTATCTGGCAAAAATTGCCAAATCATAGTAGTCTGCTAGTTTTAGCCTAAATGAATAAGGTTTCAGTATTATTCAGACCTTAATTTTTAGAGATGAACCAGCCTAGGGCTGAAAGTCTCTCAATTAAAGATAAATCAATCAAATCAACCTTAATTACATTTTGATGGCATTGTCATTATTTTTCGATTTCTTCGAACGAAGTCCGAACAAAATAACTGTTTTTCATACAATTTAACTATATACATATCACCATGGCGCTAATGTTTTGGCAGTTCTTCGCACTCGTTTAACCGTTATGTGTCCGACAAACTTTTTGCTTTTTTCTTCACCGTGCTTTTTAAATGGGCGCTGGGTACCCTGTCGGCCACATAAGAGTTAAACTCAAGGTTAAACTCGTTTATGTTCATTATCAAAAATGCAATATTTTTCCATCAGCAGCAACTCAGTATCGTAACAAGATACAAAATCAACATTTTCAAATTCTTTAAAAGCTATTCAATGATTATGACATTATAGACAAGTGCTCGATATACTGTAACCCATTAGATACATGTTCAAAATTTGAATTTCTCTCAGCTTTTCCCAAAAACTGGACCTCTGTGCGATGTTAATTAAAGTAGGATAAATCATCTTATTATGGGAAAACTATAATATATATATATATGATATATAAAAAACTTTTGCGGCTAGACCAGTTCTGCAAGAAAGTCACGGAAAAATCGTTATTTTTTGAATATTTAAGGTAAATGTCACGGGCTTCCTTCGAAAAATGCCAATGATATCCACGGTGAATATCATTTGGCTTTTTTCAAAGGAAGCCCGTGACATTTACCTTAAAAATTCAAAAAAATAAGAGAGAATAATAAGAACTGGTCTATCCGCACAAGTTTTTCATATATCATATTCTCAGGTTCAGCTTCTAAAATGAGTTGTAGGTGGTTGAATTGAAATTTCCAGCACTGCTCTACACACACACATCTCTAAAAATATAATTAAAATTGAAAATCAAGATATGTGTACATCTCCAGTCTGCGCTTTACATATCTAGTGTCAACATATCAATTGCCCTGAAAAGTTTGGCATCACCTCAAAACTATGTCGCTTATGACACTATATCTTGAAATATCTAAATCCTACAAAGAAGATACGACTGTTTGCAAATTTATATTTTAATGTTTATTAACGATATTTTAAGCAGTGGCTAGTTCATCTCAGGACCAACGACTTTACATCCATTCCGAAAGAATAACTCTCAAGTGTGAGTGACATGTGCTCTAATCAGTGCTGAAAATATCATTTCGATCAGTGCTGCATTTTTTCGGCAGACTTTTATGATAGCGATAATTTGCTTTTTTCATTTTCCCCTTTTTTGGTTTTCCTGTCATTGTTGTTTTCCAACCAGCAACACGGGAGCGAAATGAAAAAGGTAGGGTCTTGTACCATTTGGGCAGGTGTACCTATTTTGGGCGCTTGCCGCTATAACTAAGTCAACTTCAATCCGATTGATTTGAATTTTTATATAGAGTAATATACTGTACGTGCCTAACTCTATACAAAAATTCAAATCAATCCGTTTGAAACTGACTTAGTTATAGCGGCAAATGCCCAAAATAGGTACACCTGCCCAAATGGTACAAGACAATACTCGCACTCGCACGTAGCGTGCTGAAAGCGAGAGCTGACAGGGCTAAATTTCCATTCAATTTTCTGTAGTTGAGTGTTTTCACCCGTGGTAGCATATAGGGCACTCACTCTCACAAGCCACACCGCTTAAGACGAATGGCCTGTCAGCATGAGTAGTGTGTGGATGATTGGGAATTGACCTTGTTCGGTCGCTCACGAATGGAGCTCTCGGACTTTTACAGTTCTCACATCAAGGAACTGAAAACGACCTACGCAGTCATTTGTTTTCGGCTGAAATACAGGCACTGAGTCTGTTGCCCGTTTTAACTTGCCCCGGTGTACCTTATCAATCTGCATTTTTTGAAGATAGACGACGATATTAAAGTGGGAGTGGGCTTTTCGTGACTTTCTTGTAGAACTGGTCTAGCCGCACAAGTTTTCCATTTAACATATTTTCAGGTTCAGCTGCTGAAATAAGTGAGCCTCAGGTGATTGAATTTGGATATGTTGAAGTGTCATTTCCAGCACTGAGTCTAATTATCCCAGCAGATTCGCTTCACCTTCAGCATTTTTTTGTGTATTTTTTCACGAGATTTTTAACTCGAAGCTGGTTCATCTCGGAGGAACCCATATTTTGTGAGTATGTCGGGAGTGGGATTCGACCCCAGGTGCTCGGCGTGATAGTAGAAGAAGTGTTTGGTGCAAAAATTCACCGCTGCACGGCGTTATTGTGCTCAGAAGATTCAACTTTTTTTCAAACATGGTTTATCATATGATCCGAGTCACCTGTTTATGTAGTTAACTCAATACCACCGCTACATTACGTCAGTGTGCAGAGTTGTCATGATTATTAAACGATACCTCCAGGAATCCCATAAGAATTTCCTTCAGGATTTTTGTTTAGGTTTTCCTGGAAATTCATCGAAAATAGAAAATAAATGCTCCAGCTATTTCTAAAAACAAAAATCAATCCACGCAGACATCCTATAACAGATGGCGGCTCTTTTAAAAGTTTTATCGAATATTCTTCTAGTTTTTTTTTAGAAATTGCTCAATAGATTCTTGCAAGAAAATCTCCAGAGGAAATCAGAAAAGCTCTCTGGAACTTTTGTAGGAATTCTACTATAATCTGTATATTCCCTCCAGTGTTCTTTTCAGAAACTTCTCCTGGGATTCTCTCGGGCATTCATTCAGCATTTTTTCTAGAAAATTCTCAAGAGATTTTTCTTGAAGTTCTTTCAGAGGGTTTCCCAGAAGATCGTCAGATATTCTTCAATGGGGAATGTATTAAGATCTTTCTTCAGGAATTGTTTCAATCTTTTTCACCGACCCTTCAGGAATCCCTTCTGAGATTATTAAAGAAATTCCATCAGAAATCACTTCAAGATTTGTTTCTTGGCGTTTCTCCAGCAATACCTCAAGAAAGCCTTCTTCTTGGAATTACTGCTGATCATTCTTCACTGGAAAACTGAAGAATGATCAGCAGTAATTCCATGAAGCGAAGCATTCCTTTAAAAATTCAATTTCTTCACAAATTTCTTTTGATGACTCCTTCGAACATTCTTCCAGTTTTGTTTTAAATTTCTGCCGCTAAATATTCCTTCAAAAATTCATGTACTTCAGACATTGCTTCAGGGATTTTTGTCCACTAATATGTACCTTTCAGGCATTGTGCAAGAATTTCCTTCACAGGTATCTCCAGAAATTCTTACAGGGTTTACTTCATGACATACTCCAGGAATCCCTTCAGGAATTTATTTAGAGATATATTCAAGAATTCCTCCAGTATCTCTGCAATTACTGCATAGATTCTCGCATAATTCGTTTCAAGAATCCCTCAAGACATTTCTTCGAGGTTTAATAAAGAAATTCTCAAAGGTGTCTTTTGGAAATCCCTTCAAAGATTTTCTCAGAAACTCCTACAGAAATTGTTGCTTCAATTTCTCCAAAAATTTCTCATAAAATTATTCAAGGAATTTCTCCCGAGCCATCTCAAGCAGTACTTCCAAGTATTATCCATGAATTCCACCAGAAATTTCTGCAATGAAAACGTCAAGACTGCTTCCGAAAATTTTGTTCAAGAATCTCTCTCGAGAATTTTCTGCAAATTTTTAAGAATTTCTTCTAGGAATCTTTGTTTTGTTTGGAAATTCCATTACATAACTTTTTGATGAATTACTCCATTTTTTATGTGATTTAATAAAGTGCTTCTGTGGAAATCCGCGGACGTATACCTTAAAGAATTCCTGCGGGAATCGCAGAAGGAATTCCACGAGGTATGTTTGAGGGGGATTGTAACATAAGGCTGAATTTCAAAAGGCTGAAATCAACAAAATGTAACATAAGGCTGAAATTTCAAAAGGCTGAAAATTGAAAAGGCTGAAAATATGAAAATGCATGTATAAGTTATAGAATTTCTTCCTTTTCTTAGAGTAACGCCCGAACTGAGAACGAGCCTGCTTCTTAGCTTTGGCATATTTGATAACAAGTACAAAGATACTCAATGTCATAGGGAGTCAAGAACATTTTCATAATGAAAAGTTCTTGGTCCGAACGCGAACCGTACGCAAAACCATCAGCATAAGCCCTAGTTTCGAAACCGAGCTTATAGTGAAAAAGCTAATGGTGCATACCAACGAACACAAAAAGGAACTGATAATATTCATATCGTTAATTTATTCTTCTTTAAACAAGAGCTATTTTTTCTAGTCATGTTGTTTTGGAGATTGTTGACACATTACGGCGACTGAAATAATATCATCAGAGATTTTCCCTTCTTTGAAATATATGCTATTTACTTGTAATGTAGGCGTTCAACAATTCATAGCATTATGGCCAGTCGTAAAACTTTCCAATTTCCAAAACGTCTTAGTTTGGCCAACCATGAACTAGGGACGGTAGGACGGTCAGTCGTCAAGCTCAAGCAAAATTAGTGCGAGTGCCACGGCTGGGTAATCGTCCAACTAGCAAATTTTCAAAAAGATCGTACAATCAATGAAGGTACCGTCAAACGGGGTTACTTGCAACAGCGGTGTAACTTGCAACATGGTGACATACACTAAATGCGAAGTATTTTCTAATATCAATGAAAACTAGTATGCACTACTATTGCGGTTATTGAGATTATGTGTACCAAAGGTCGATTTGGTGGAAAAATTAGTTGAGTTTCTTTGTTTATTGTTTAGCTACACTGTTAAAACGATTTACTCATTTTTTGCCATAAACACAAGTATGAAAATCGTGCTTCACCTCTCCCCTATGGTAAATGCGATAAGTCTGATGACCTTGCTTGCAGTTAGGGTATCTAATAGTAAGCTTAGATAAACGAAAAAAGTTTGATAAACTTATCGACTAAGTAATGTAAA
Organism: Aedes albopictus; assembly: GCF_035046485.1. Classification (NCBI taxonomy): domain Eukaryota; kingdom Metazoa; phylum Arthropoda; class Insecta; order Diptera; family Culicidae; genus Aedes; species Aedes albopictus. The sequence continues at coordinate 63,647,981 of NC_085137.1, forward strand.
AATTCTTCATGATATTCAACAACCACTGTGGGGTAACTTGCAACAGTTGAATTTGACAAAACCTTCTATTATTTATCATCATTTCACGATATTTTTGACAGAAACAACCGAAATGGATCATTTATTGATTACATAACGCGTTCATTTTCAAATGACAACTAATTTTTGACATATTTTGCACATGACTTTCAAACATTGTTAGGAAATACCATATTTTGAAGTTTCGTTCATGTTTCGTCTTAGTAATAGTTTAATTTAGTTTATGGGTGCTTTAAAACAATCACCAACATCAATTCTGAACCTAGATGGAATAAATTATTTCAGATGAATACCCATTTTAGCGACTTTAATACTTACAAAGTTGAATAGGTGTATTTCAATCATGTTATTTTAGCTGTAATTGCCAAATACCACTTCAAACTGAAAACTACTTGAAGATGGCTCATTCTACCTTTTAAAGAAATGACAATAAGCATTGTTGATATTTTGTAACGAGTACTTAGTCACGAGACCCCTATATTTTTCTATATTTGAGGGACGTGAGACCTGTTGTTAAACGATATACTCTCGCTTGCAATAACTATCAACCCTTTCATGAACAATTATATGTCAATTGGTAAGTGTACATCTGTTCAATCCATTTTTCATGCATAACATCAAAAAATTACATAACGACTAAGCACTGGAACTTTAGTGCTGTTTAATGATAGCTAACTCAGCTTCATGTCCTGTGTTGCAAGTTACCCCACAGATGGGGAAACTTGCAACATGCATGTATTTCGCACCTCCTGATTAGGTGGCAACGTATTTTGGTAAATCAAGTGCTGCAAAGTATTCTACTAGGGGTAATTAGCGTACACGATGCTTTACAGAATGTTTCAAATGTTTAGATTTTCAATGATATTGCTTCAAAGTCGAAAAGTGTTGCAAGTTACCCCATTTGACGGTATGTAATTATTCCCAATTGGAGTGATCTGTTTGTCTGAGTTGTTAGTGCTGAGGTTAACCTTTACGATAGTGCGTTTGAAAACTAGTCGAATCACTATTTCAGTCTTATAATGCATTCAGCCTTCTGTAATGTCAGCCTTTCGTGTTTCAGCCTTGTGTTATTTTAGCCTTTCGTAATTCAGCCTTTTGTACGTAACCCGTTTGAGGAAACCGCATTCCAAATTGAAAAAAAAAAATGTTTTCGTGTAACCCACGACGAAATTTTCCAAGGGATTGCTGGAGAAAGGCTTGGAAGGATTTCCAAAAGAATCACTAGAAAATGTTTGAAATTTCTGAAAAGTCTTAAAAAAAAATCTATGGATTTTTTGCTAACTTTTATGAATGAATACTTAAACTATTGAAGGAGTCACTGGAGATATTTCTGAAGGAATTCCTGAAGAAGTTTTAGAAAGAATTCATGGTAAGCTTGGAGTATTTTCTTCTCTCCTCTATCTGAATTTGATGGAAATCACTTTTCCATGTTTTACGATAGTGACCCCAAACTTTTGGTCGATACAGCATTTTGAGAGGTGACCCCAAACTTTTGGCCGATGACATCAAGGATTAATTTACTTAATAACTTTTTTTCTAGATTTTTTAGCTAAGTTCTGTAAAAAGCAGTTGAAAGCTAATAGAAAATGGGTCATATTACCGCTCTCATCTTAAAATTTGGTCGACCCGACTTCCAGCGACACTGCCATAAGTTTATATTCATTTTTTAGAAAATTTGGCAACTTTGGGTTAAGTTTACATACAAAATTTTTTGAAAAAGTTTCTTTTAAATCATGTTCAAAGTTTCTTTGGCTTATTATCTTTTGAATGAAAGCTAGGGTTTTGAAATCGGACACAAATTGGCGGAGATATGGGCCTAAAAAAATGACATGTTTTTGAGGGGGTGACCCCAAACTTTTGAACGGGAGTGTATGTATCTTCAATCAAGCCTCTACTTCCACATTCGCGTCGAGAACGCGTTAATGCTTCCCATATACGAACGAATGCTATCATCACCGCATCAGCCCGGTCGGGATGTTTGTCAAACTGCTATCAACAGCGGTGACCTGCTGCATGCAACAACAATAACACATGAACCTTTCTCCCCAGTAAGCAGAGTTTCAGCAGCAGCAGCAGCAGTAGGAATAGAACATGCTCTTTGTCAATCCCGCTGCGGTGCGGACAATTCATTGGAAGAGGCGGTACCGCGTTGCAAGGAATCGTTATAAACAAGGAAGCAAATAGCCCCAACAGTTAGCACTGTCAGGATCAGACTAGGGGAGGGTGTTTCAGAATGTGTCGCTTCACATTAGCTGAAATTTTCCGTTCATTTGTGTGCATTTTTGTTACGTTGGGAGAAAAGTGGGAATTCTATGTCGGTAAAATTAACACAAACATTTATTCAAATCCAATACTTCATTATTCAAAGAGATACGATGGATGCAGAAAAAACGACCATGCGTTCCCATGGATTTGTTTTAATATAAAAGAAGCTGCTTGTTTTTGTATGCAACAAAAAAAAACAGAAAGAACGATTACAAAAATTGACAAATTATGTGAAATACCTTATGAGGACTGACTGGATTTACGGTAAAGTCGGTTGTTTTTACTAGTTCGATCTGTATGGTGTTCCCCTACATGCATCGCCCACTGCACTGGGTGAGAGCTAAGCCCGTTTCCCAGGAGTTCGAAGATTATGGTCTTCATGGATGGCTCGCCCAAGGGAAAAGACCACACTGACGGGTCACCCGCCTGGGTTGAGGCCTATTTATGGACCTCCGCTTGACTGCCACCCAACAACGTAGCAGGTCGATTGTCGGTAGGTTGGTTGACTGGTTGTCTTGTCGCGGCCTGACGTTGTCTCCCAAAGCGGCACATGACTACGATGCAATGCAAAAGGATGCACTACTCAACAGCCGGATCAGCACGGAGCGACGCGACGGCCGACGACGCTAAGCGACCATGATGATACTTGGATGAGCTTTCTGCGATCTGCCTAGCTCCGTGTGTACTGCCGTCGCCAGCAGCGATTGTTGTCCTTGTCCGATTGTGGATGGGTTGGCCACTCGACTTGACTGTAGGTACCTCATGTGCGGTCATAAATTACACTAGTTTACAGCATTTTTGAACTCGGTAAGCTGATGATCATTTTTGGTGTAGAATCATGCCCTGAGTTCGAAAACGCGAAGGAAAAAAATTACAGTAGAGCGGAAATTTTTTCGACTTTCCATACAAGGTTGGTGATTTGAAATCGATTTTTGTTCTATTTTTAAGCAAAGTCGCTCACTTCAAACATCTCATTCTCCGTAATCAATGCTCCGATTGAGCTGAAATTTTTACTGTAACTCGCCTACATATGATATGTCAAATAAACGTCGAGAAAGAATTTTTAGGCTGTTTTATTCTTATTGAAAAAAATACATTTCTTCAAAAAATTTTGGGAATTTTGCTAAAATTTAAGAAGATTGTCCCTAAAACTCGCCAATATCTTGAATTTCATCAATCTGACGCAAAACCTGTTTTCAGATGATCGAATGGTATTGTATTCAGCTTTCAATTTATGGAAAAAGATTTAAAATTGGTTGAACAAAACGCAATATATTTGAATTTTAGTAAATTACATATTTTGAAAAGTTACAAAACTCGATATTGAGCTTAAACTCAAAAACTGTTCTACTTTAAATTTTTTGAAGGTCGGTTTCGAAATCAGCACTAAATTGTGCTTCAAAAATTTTGGTCGTTGACAGAAGTTCACGACTTTCGTTTTATTTTGTAAACTTGTGTTATTATTTTATTCGCTCGTCGCAAGGCTGGAACGGCAGTGCTGCATGGGTGTCAAGGATTAGAAGATGGAGCTCGGTTGCTTTAAAATATGACAGTAGATGCACTTGTGCTTAGCGGAATATATTTATCTTTCTTTTATAAATAGAAAACAGTTGAAGTGAGTTCTAAAAATTGTTGAAAAATAAAACATTCTTTTCGAATAGAAAAAGAGCTTCATAAGGAAGAGACGAACCAGCCAAGGGCTGAAAGTCTCTCTAATAAAGACAAATCAATCAATCAGCTTCATAAGGCAGAAGACAACTTTCACTCAGTGAATGAAGTTCGGTTTGATGTACGGAAGCAGTTGTACGGGCACAAACTCTTAACTCGTTCTACAGCGATTTCAACGTGAATTAATCAAAAGAATTCTGCCAATGTGTCAGTCTGTTCCATGTACCGGAAAATCGTGCCTTGGAGTTAGTTGTTGGACGCGGTTTAGCCTCTCAGTAATGTTACAAAGAACCGTTATGATCTGGTGGGACCAAATGTTCGAATGTACAGATCCAAAAATAAAATACAGCTGCGAGCAATCACCTGTTAGCTACCTGTTACCATCTGACATCATCATGAAGAGTATCATAAGAGAACAATAAGAGAAAACAAATGTAAAGAAAGCACGTTGATTACCACTTTTCTGGAGGTGTTTATGGGGAAACCTCAACAGGAAATACGTTTATTGTTCGGTTTATTTACCGCATGATGAACCATCCCCTACAGATGCTTTCAAGCAAGTCATCGCATACTGCACTTCAAAAGGCCTTCCGCTAATTGTTGGCAGTGGTGCTAATACTCACCATATAATCTGGGGCAGCTCAGACATCAATTTGAGAGGCTCCAGTTTGATGGAATACTTAAGTAGTACAGATCTTGCATTACTTAACACAATATCGCGGCGTGTTCTTCCTATTAGCTTTTTCGATCTTATAGGATAGAACACTTTTCTTTTTGAGCCAAACTTTTCATATCATATGCTGATTTATCGACCGTATTCTATTAATAACTTGATGATTGTTGTGGCTATATCGGTCTCTTTCTACTCATAGTATAAGGGAGTAGAGATCAAAGTGGATAATGAAATGATAGATATGATAGAATTCGCTAGGTAGCGAACAAGTGTGAAAATTTTTATAGAAGGTGAAATTAGGCAAGTAGGCCATGTATTGAACGAATACATCGAATGCGTGAAACTTCTGCCGTGCGACCTGTGCTTTTAAACAGATCAGCTTGGTTGGCAACCACCCAACCTTCATGGTATCTACTAGAGAGGAAGTGTTAGACATAACGCTTTGCTCTAGCAGAATTAGTCACGAGCTGACCAATTGGCATGTGTCAGATGAAGAATCTTTATCTGACCATCGCCTCTTCTTGTTTCAACATGTAAATGTTATTTCGCAAACTTTGCGTTTCAGGAACCCCAGGTCAACCAACTGGGATCTCTTCACCGATTTGGTTGCAGCCAAATTTCATGGATACTCACCATCCATTGACACTCCAAGTGATTTAGATGATGCCCTTGATACTACAACGGCCTTCATCATGGAAGCTTTCGAAGAAGCTTGCCCTCTGCGGTCTGTTAAGACCACAAGAGGAACCCCTTGGTGGAACTCTGATCTGACGAAGCTCAGGAAACAATGTAGAAAGAGTTGGAACAGACGACGTTCTACTGGATCGGAGGCTTTCAGATCGGCTCGCAAGGCCTACCAGTTAGCTCTTCGGTCTGCTGAACGATCCGGCTAGAAAAACCTTTGTACAAATGTTACCAGTCTGAGTAAAGTCAGTCGGTTGAACAAAATCCTTGCAAAGTCCAAGGATTTTCAAGTGAACGAACTTCGTTTGCCAAATGGTAATCTGACTTCTTCTGATGAGGAAGTTTTGGAATGTTTTTTTTAGTACACACTTCCCCGGATGTGTGGATATTACATCTTCAGATGAACCTGATGTCTTTTCTTGTAGTTATGATTCTTTAGCTTCGGCTAGGGGTATCATAACTTTAGAATCGGTTGAATGGGCACTAAATAGCTTTGCACCTTTCAAATCTCTAGTGAAGTGAGAAGAAACAAAACGCACACAAGAAGCGTTGGTGGGTCGATGATCATGTTTTACCATGCACTCAGCGAAAAAAACTAGCAAAATTCATCAAAATACCTTATGAAAATTTGCTATAACTAATTCTTATGGATGGCATAAGAATACCTTATGAAAATTGATCGTGCTTGCTATGACAAATTTCATAAGATAGACTTATGAAAAGAACAAAAAAAATCCTAAAATGAAGCAGACTGGATTCGATCCATGAACGTCGGGATCACCGAGCCCGTGTTTTATCCACACGGCTATCGACGCTTGAGAATACCAAGTTGCTAAACATGTATAAAAGCCAAGCTGTGAGACGATTTTACGTCATAGAGTGACCTTATGAAATTCATCCGAATCATTATGAATTATTTAAAGGCCGTTTCATAAGTTGGGCCTTATGGAAATCTTAAAGTTATTTGGCTGAGTGTGGTAAATTTAAAAACATTTTTATGCTTGTCATTACTTCAAGCCGCCTTTCAGAGTAGGGTGAAAAATGCTGGTCCGGATCACTAAATTGACCATAACTCCGGAACGCCTTGACTGATCCAAACCATTTTCAATAGCAAGTAATGCGGTAAAATTTCGGTTCGATTCGAGCTATAATCCGAAAAATCGGCCAATGGGAAGTGCCTTAAAAGTAAGTGATCTTTTTTTTTGTACGCAGACATACATACATACATACACTGCCGTGTGCAGCATAGTTGTCCCATGTTCTATGGGAATCCCTATTAACATGGGACAACTATGCTGCACACGGCAGACATACATACATACATACATACATACATACATACATACACACACATACACGGGCAGCAGGGACAGGAGTCAAGGGGCTTGACGAACCCCCCCTCTGCGAGTCGGGTGGGAGCTTAGGAATTATTTCTTAAGCGAAAAAACTCCATACATCCGTATGGATTACCACCTTTGGCACTTCTCTCGAGAAGTGACCGAGCTCCTCCCAGTTAGCTCAAGCAGAGGATGCCTTGGATGTGATGGGGGTTCAACAGTGGGCTCTGTTGGATCTCCATAAAAAGCCACACATCCGTAAGCAACTCCGTACAAGCGACCTGGTACCGCTTTCAAAGTGCCTTAGCCCAACAATTGGAGTGCCAACCGGCGCATCAGGATCGATGCCAGTAACATCCTGATTATGGTATACTGGTGAAGGCGTATTACAACGGACATGTTACGAATCATGGATAGGATGGCGATGTTGGGCTGACAGGCGTGTCATTCTGCTCCCTGAGTAAGGAAGGGTGATACCGACTTGAAACGGCGAGTGGGCTCATGGCGCGACTGCCTCCGTC